>NC_053025.1:81012392-81152638 GCF_003073215.2 Triticum urartu | reverse complement strand
GATATGATCAACATAGTGATGTTCACCAATGAAACTACTCCATCTCACGTGATGATCGGACATGGTTTAGTTGATTTGGATCACGTAATCACTTAGAGAATTAGAGGGATGTCTATCTAAGTGGGAGTTCTTTAAGTAATATGATTAATTGAACCTAAATTTATCATGAACTTAGTACCTGATATTATCTTGCTTGTTTATGTATGATTGTAGATAAATGGCCCGTGCTGTTGTTCCGTTGAATTTTAATGCGTTCCTTGAGAAAGCAAAGTTGAAAGATGATGGTAGCAATTACACGGAATGGGTCCGTAACTTGAGGATTATCCTCATTGCTGCACAGAAGAATTACGTCCTGGAAGCACCGCTGGGTGCCAGGCCTGCTGCTAGAGCAATACCAGATGTTGTGAACGTCTGGCAGAGCAAAGCTGATGACTACTCGATAGTTCAGTGTGCCATGCTTTACGGCTTAGAACCGGGACTTCAACGACGTTTTGAACGTCATGGAGCATATGAGATGTTCCAGGAGTTGAAGTTAATATTTCAAGCAAATGCCCGGATTGAGAGATATGAAGTCTCCAATAAGTTCTATAGCTGCAAGATGGAGGAGAACAGTTCTATCAGTGAGCATATACTCAAAATGTCTGGGTATAATAATCACTTGATTCAAATGGGAGTTAATCTTCCAGATGATTGCGTCATTGACAGAACTCTCCAATCACTGCCACCAAGCTACAAGAACTTCGTGATGAACTATAATAAGCAAGGGATGAATAAGACTATTCCCGAGCTCTTCGCAATGCTGAAAGCTGCGGAGGTAGAAATCAAAAAGGAGCATCAAGTGTTGATGGTCAACAAGACCACTAGTTTCAAGAAAAAGGGCAAAGGGAAGAAGAAGGGGAACTTCAAGAAGAACAGCAAGCAAGTTGCTGCTCAAGAGAAGAAACCCAAGTCTAGACCTAAGCCTGAAACTGAGTGCTTCTACTGCAAGCAGACTGGTCACTGGAAGCGGAACTGCCCCAAGTATTTGGCGGATAAGAAGGATGGCAAGGTGAACAAAGGTATATGTGATATACATGTTATTGATGTGTACCTTACTAATGCTTGCAGTAGCACCTGGTTATTTGATATTGGTTCTGTTGCTAATATTTGCAACTCGAAACAGGGACTACGAATTAAGCGAATATTGGCTAAGGACGAGGTGACAATGCGCGTGGGAAACGGTTCCAAAGTCGATGTGATCGCGGTCGGCACGCTACCTCTACATCTACCTTCGGGATTAATATTAGACCTAAATAATTGTTATTTGGTGCCAGCGTTAAGCATGAACATTATATCTGGATCTTGTTTGATGCGAGACGGTTATTCATTTAAATCAGAGAATAATGGTTGTTCTATTTATATGAGTAATTTCTTTTATGGTCATGCACCCTTGAAGAGTGGTCTATTCTTATTGAATCTCGATAGTAGTAACACACATATTCATAATGTTGAAGCCAAAAGATGCAGAGTTGATAATGATAGTGCAACTTATTTGTGGCACTGCCGTTTAGGTCATATCGGTGTAAAGCGCATGAAGAAACTCCATACTGATGGACTTTTGGAACCACTTGATTATGAATCACTTGGTACTTGCGAACCGTGCCTCATGGGCAAGATGACTAAAACGCCGTTCTCCGGTACTATGGAGAGAGCAACAGATTTGTTGAAAATCATACATACAGATGTATGTGGTCCGATGAATATTGAGGCTCGTGGCGGATATCGTTATTTTCTCACCTTCACAGATGACTTAAGCAGATATGGGTATATCTACTTAATGAAACATAAGTCTGAAACGTTTGAAAAGTTCAAAGAATTTCAGAGTGAAGTTGAAAATCATCGTAACAAGAAAATAAAGTTTCTACGATCTGATCGTGGAGGAGAATATTTGAGTTGCGAGTTTGGTGCACATTTGAAACAATATGGAATAGTTTCGCAACTCACGCCACCCGGAACACCACAGCGTAATGGTGTGTCCGAACGTCGTAATCGTACTTTACTAGATATGGTGCGATCTATGATGTCTCTTACTGATTTACCGCTATCGTTTTGGGGTTATGCTTTGGAGACGGCCGCATTCACGTTAAATAGGGCACCATCAAAATCCGTTGAGACGACGCCTTATGAACTATGGTTTGGCAAGAAACCAAAGTTGTCGTTTCTGAAAGTTTGGGGCTGCGATGCTTATGTGAAAAAGCTTCAACCTGGTAAGCTCGAACCCAAATCAGAAAAATGTGTCTTCATAGGATATCCAAAAGAGACTATTGTATACACCTTCTATCACAGATCCGAAGGCAAGACTTTTGTTGCTAAGTTTGGAAACTTTCTAGAGAAGGAGTTTCTCTCGAAAGAAGTGAGTGGGAGGAAAGTAGAACTTGACGAGGTAATTGTACCTGCTCCCTTATTGGAAAGTAGTGCATCACAGAAAACTGTTTCTGTGACACCTACACCAATTAGTGAGGAAGCTAATGATAATGATCATGAAACTTCAGAACAAGATACTACTGAACCTCGTAGATCCACCAGAGTGAGATCCGCGCCAGAGTGGTACGGTAATCTAGTTCTGGAAGTCATGCTACTAGATCATGATGAACCTACGAACTATGAAGAAGCGATGGTGAGCCCAGATTCTGCAAAATGGTTTGAAGCCATGAAATCTGAGATGGGATCCATGTATTAGAACAAAGTGTGGACTTTGGTTGACTTGCCCAATGATCGGCAAGCAATTGAGAATAAATGGATCTTCAAGAAGAAGACTGATGCCGGCGGTAATATTACTGTCTACAAAGCTCGACTTGTCGCAAAAGGGTTTCAGCAAGTTCAAGGGGTTGACTACGATGAGACCTTCTCACCCATAGCGATGCTTAAGTCTGTCCGAATCATGTTAGCAATTGCCGCATTTTATGATTATGAAATTTGGTAGATGGATGTCAAAACTGCATTCCTGAATGGATTTCTGGAAGAAGAGTTGTATATGATGCAACCGGAAGGTTTTGTCGATCCAAAGGGAGCTAACAAAGTGTGCAAGCTCCAGCGATCCATTTATGGACTGGTGCAAGCCTCTCGGAGTTGGAATAAACGCTTTGATAGTGTGATCAAAGCATTTGGTTTTATACAGACTTTTGGAGAAGCCTGTATTTACAAGAAAGTGAGTGGGAGCTCTGTAGCATTTCTGATATTATATGTGGATGACATATTACTGATTGGAAATGATATAGAATTTCTGGATAGCATAAAGGGATACTTGAATAAGAGTTTTTCAATGAAAGACCTCGGTGAAGCTGCTTACATATTAGGCATAAAGATCTATAGAGATAGATCAAGACGTTTAATTGGACTTTCACAAAGCACATACCTTGACAAGATTTTGAAGAAGTTCAAAATGGATCAAGCAAGAAAGGGTTGTTGCCTGTGTTACAAGGTGTGAAGTTGAGTCAGACTCAATGCCCGACCACTGCAGAAGATAGAGAGAAAATGAAAGATGTTCCCTATGCTTCAGCCATAGGCTCTATCATGTATGCAATGCTGTGTACCAGACCTGATGTGTGCCTTGCTATAAGTCTAGCAGGGAGGTACCAAAGTAATCCAGGAGTGGATCACTGGACAGCGGTCAAGAACATCCTGAAGTACCTGAAAAGGACTAAGGATATGTTTCTCGTATATGGAGGTGACAAAGAGCTCATCGTAAACGGTTACATTGATGCAAGCTTTGACACTGGTCCGGACGATTCTAAATTGCAAACTAGATACGTGTTTACATTAAACGGTGGAGCTGTCAGTTGGTGCAGTTCTAAACAGAGCGTCATGGCGGGATCTACGTGTGGGTGTCATACCTAGTGCATGGGGTCCAATGAAAATCTTTTGTGACAATACTGGTGCAATTGCCTTGGCGAAGGAATCCAGATTTCACAAGAGAACCAAGCACATCAAGAGACGCTTCAATTCCATCCGGGATCTAGTCCAGGTGGGAGACATAGAGATTTGCAAGATACATACGGATCTGAATGTTGCAGACCCGTTGACTAAGCCTCTTCCATGAGAAAAACATGGTCAGCACCAAGACTCCATGGGTGTTAGAATCATTACTGTGTAATCTCGATTATTGACTCTAGTGCAAGTGGAGGACTGAAGGAAATATGCCCTAGAGGCAATAATAAAGTTATTATTTATTTCCTTATATCATGATAAAAGTTTATTATTCATGCTAGAATTGTATTAACCGGAAACATAATACATGTGTGAATACATAGACAAACAGAGTGTCACTAGTATGCCTCTACTTGACTAGCTCGTTAATTAAAGATGGTTATGTTTCCTAACAATGGACAAAGAGTTTTTATTTGATTAACGGGATCACATCATTAATTGAATGATCTGATTGACATGACCCATTCCATTAGCTTAGCACCCGATCGTTTAGTATGTTGCTATTGCTTTCTCCATGACTTATACATGTTCCTATGACTATGAGATTATGCAACTCCCGTTTGCTAGAGGAACACTTTGTGTGCTACCAAACGTCATGATGTAACTGGGTAATTATAAAGGAGCTCTACAGGTGTCTCCAAAGGTACATGTTGGGTTGGCGTATTTTGAGATTAGGATTTGTCACTCCGATTGTCGGAGAGGTATCTCTGGGCCCTCTTGGTAATGCACATCACTTAAGCCTTGCAAGCATTGTAACTAATGAGTTAGTTGCGGGATGATGTATTACAGAACGAGTAAAGAGACTTGCCGGTAACGAGATTGAACTAGGTATAGGATACCGACGATCGAATCTCGGGCAAGTAACATACCGATGACAAAGGGAACAACGTATGTTGTTATGCGGTCTGACCGATAAAAGATCTTCGTAGAATATGTAGGAGCCAATATGAGCATCCAGGTTCCGCTATTGGTTATTGACCGGAGACGTGTCTCGGTCATGTCTACATTGTTCTCGAACCCGTAGGGTCCGCACGCTTAAGGTTACGATGACAGTTATATTATGAGTTTATGAATTTTGATGTACCGAAGGTTGTTCGGAGTCCCGGATGTGATCACGGACATGACGAGGAGTCTCGAAATGGTCGAGACATAAAGATTGATATATTGGACGGCTATATTCGGACACCGGAAGTGTTCCGGGTGATTTCGGAGAAATCCGGAGAGCCGGAGGGTTACCGGAACCCCCCGGGAGAAGTAATGGGCCATATGGGCCTTAGTGGAGAGAGAGGGGCAGCCAAAGGTGGGCCGCGCGCCTCCTCCCCCTTGGTCCGAATTGGACTAGGAGAGGGGGGCGGCACCCCCCTTTCCTTCTCCCTCCCCACTTCTTTCCCCCTCCCTACTCCTACTAGCAGGAGGACTCCTCCTTGGCGCGCCATAGGGGCCGGCCGGCCTCCTCCCCTTGCTCCTTTATATACAGGGGCAGGGGGCACCCCTAGACAAAAGTTGATCCACGTGATCATATTCTTAGCCGTGTGCGGTGCCCCCTTCCACCATAGTCCTCGATAATATTGTAGCGGTGCTTAGGCGAAGCCCTGCGACAGTAGTACATCAAGATCATCACCACGCCGTGGTGCTGACGGAACTCTTCCCCGACACTTTGCTGGATCAGAGTCCGGGGATCGTCATCGAGCTAAACGTGTGCTAGAACTCGGAGGTGCCGTAGTTTCGGTGCTTGATCGGTCGGGCCGTGAAGACGTACGACTACATCAACCAAGTTAACTCTTCCGTTGTCGATCTACAAGGGTACGTAGATCACACTCTCCCCTCTCGTTGCTATGCATCACCATGATCTTGCGTGTGCGTAGGAATTTTTTTGAAATTACTACGTTCCCCAACATGCTCCTCTTCACTCCCGCCAAGAACTTCTAAATAGATCTCACCGAGAAAATGCCTCGTGTATCCTCTCCCCATGCCCAGTAGTCCTCCACTCTACTAGTACAGAGTGGTATTCTCAATATGATGTCCGCATCTACCTGGATAAAAGTAGATCGCACCTTCTCTTCATTCCAGGTTGCTGATGAAGCTTCTATCAACTCCGAAACCAAAACAGGTTTATCATCCACCAAAGAAATCATCGGCCTCCTCATCCCCGATCTTGGCAGCCAATTATCTTCCCACACTCTCGTTGATTATCCAGTCCCAATTCTTCTAACAAGACCTTGTGCGAGAGCTTCCCTCCCATCCAGAACAGCCCTCCATATCTGTGAGGGATTAATGCCCAACTCAGCATCCAGAAACAATACTGTCGGAAAATACTTTGCTTTCAAGACTCTCGCTGAGGGAGTCCTGGATTAGGGGGTGTTCAGGTAGCCGGACTATACCTTCAGCCGGACTCCTAGACTATGAAGATACAAGATTGAAGACTTCATCCCGTGTCCGGATGGGACTTTCCTTGGCGTGCAAGGCAAGCTTGGCGATGCGGATATTCAAGATCTCCTACCTTTGTAACCGACTCCATGTAACCCTAACCCTATCCGGTGTCTATATAAACCGGAGGGTTGTAGCCCGTAGGCAATCAACTCCATATACAACAATCATACCATAGGCTAGCTTCTAGGGTTTAGCCTCCTTGATCTCGTGGTATCTACTCTTGTACTACCCATATCATCAATATTAATCAAGCAGGACGTAGGGTTTTACCTCCATCAAGAGGTCCCGAACCTGGGTAAAACATCGTGTTCCCTACCTCCTGTTACCATCCGGCCTAGACGCACAGTTCGGGACCCCCTACCCGAGATCCGCCGGTTTTGACACCGACATTGGTGCTTTCATTGAGAGTTCCTCTGTGTCGTCGCCTTTAGGCCCGATGGCTCCCTTGATCATCAACAATGATGTGGTCTAGGGTGAGACTTTTCTCCCCGGACAGATCTTCGTCTTCGGTGGCTTCGCTCTGCGGGCCAATTCGCTCGGCCACCTGGAGCAGATCGAAAGCTACGCCCCTGGCCATCAAGTCAGGTTTGGAAGCTTAAACTACACGGCTGACATCCGCGGAGACTTGATCTTTGACAGGTTTGAGCCACGGCCAAGCGCGCCGCACTACCTCGAGGGGCATGATCTAGCTCTGCCCCCGGACAGTGTCCTGGAGGCCGCACACGCATCGGTTCCGACCCCTAACTCGGAGCCTATTGCGCCAATCGAGGATGAACGGTTGGACGTCACCTCGGGGGCTGCGATCCCAAAAGCGATCGAGCCGAACGCTAGCCCCGCACTCTGCACGACCCGTGACTCCGAGGATCCGGACTCCTTCCCGGACTCCGAATCCCCCGCGCCCCTGCCAATCGAATCCGATTGGGCCCCGATAATGGAGTTCACCGCCGCAGACATCTTTCAGCATTCGCCTTTTGGCGACATCCTGAATTCTCTTAAGTCTCTCTCTTTATCAGGAGAGTCCTGGACGGACTACGGTCAACAAAGGTGGGATACGGACGATGAGGAAATTCAAAACCCACCCACCACCCACTTTGTAGCCACTGTCGACGATCTAACCGACATGCTTGACTTCGGCTCCGAAGACATCGACAGCATGGACGACGATGTAGGAGACGAACAGGAACCAGCACCTGTAGGGCGCTAGAAGGCCACCTCGTCATATGACATATATATGGTGGATACTCCAAAAGATGGAGATGGCGATGGAACAGTGGGGGATGACGCCCCCAAGAAACAGCCAAAGCGCTGGCGTCAGCGGCGCCGCTCTAAATCCCGCCAAAGCAAAAACGGTGATTCCGGCACGGGAGATAATACTACCCTAGATAGCGCCGAAGAACACCCACCTCAGCAAGATTTGGCACAGGAAGATGGAGAAGCCAGCCCTCATGAGAGAGCGGCAGACCGAGAGGTCGAGGATGATAAATATACGCCTCCCTCTGAAGACGAGGCAAGCCTCGATGACGATGAATTCGTCATTCCATCAGACCCCGCCGAACAAGAGCGTTTTAAACGCAGGCTTTTAGCCACGGCAAGCAGCCTCAAGAAAAAGCAGCAACAGCTTAGAGCTGCCCAAGATTTGCTAGCTGACAGATGGACTGAAGTCCTTGCGGCCGAAGAGTATGAACTCGAACGCCCCTCCAAGAGTTACTCGAAGCGCAGGCCGCTACCCCGATCAGAGGAGGAAGCACCTACATCACCAGCGCATGACATGGCAGACCGGCCACCTCGCGGCCGCGACAGAGAGGCCTCTCGGCCCTCCACCCAAGCCATGCCCCGACGCCGCTCAACTAAGGCACGGGAAAATGCGCCCGACCTGCGAGACATAGTGGAGGACAAGGCAAGATAAACAAGATCGATCTACGGATCGCGCAGGCGCCCTACGGCATGTGACAATGATCTTCACTCCGGATACAACAAATCCGGCCGGGCCGAACACAACAGACATAGCTCTTCCGAGCTACGTCGTGATATAGCCCAATACAGAGGCGCCGCACACCCGCTATGCTTCACAAATGAAGTAATGGATCATAAAATCCCAGAGGGTTTCAAACCCGTAAACATCGAATCATACGATGGCACAACAGATCCAGCGGTATGGATCGAGGATTATCTCCTTCACATCCACATGGCACACGGCGATGATCTACACGCCATCAAATACCTCCCGCTCAAACTTAAAGGACCGGCCCGGCATTGGCTTAACAGCTTGCAAGCAGACTCAATCGGTTCTTGGGAGGACTTGGAAGCCGCATTCCTCGACAACTTCCAGGGCACTTACGTGCGACCACCGGATGCCGACGACTTAAGCCACATAATTCAGCAGCCAAAGGAATCGGCCAGATAATTCTGGACACGGTTCCTAACAAAGAAAAACCAGATAGTCGACTGTCCGGACGCAGAGGCCCTAGCAGCCTTCAAGCATAACATCCGCGACGAGTGGCTTGCCCGGCACCTAGGACAGGAAAAGCCGAAATCCATGGCAGCCCTCACGACACTCATGACCCGCTTTTGCGCAGGAGAAGACAGCTGGCTAGCTCGCAGTAACAACTTATCAAAGAACCCTGGTAATTCGGATACCAAGGACAAAAGTGGCAGGACACGTCGGAATAAGCAAAAACACTGCGTTAGCGGCGACAGCAATGAAGACACGGCAGTCAATGCCGATTCAAAGGCTATAAATCCAGTCAGCGGAAAAAGCCATTCAAAAAGAATACTCAGGGCCCGTCCAGTTTGGACCGAATACTCGATCGCTTGTGCCAAATACATGGCACCCCCGAAAGGCCAGCCAATCACACTAACAGGGATTGTTGGGTGTTCAAGCAGGTAGGCAAGTTAAGGGCCGAAAACAGAGACAAGGGGCTGCACAGAGACGACGAGGAGCCCAAGCCGCCGAACAACAATGGACAGAAGGGCTTTCCCCCACAAGTGCGGACGGTGAACATGATATACGCAACCCACATTCCCAAGCGGGAGCGGAAGCGTGCGCTACGGGACGTATACGCGATGGAGCCAGTCGCCCCAAAGTTCAACCCATGGTCCTCCTGCCCGATCACCTTTGATCGAAGGGACCATCCCACTAGCATCCGTCATGGCGGCTTCGCCGCATTGGTTCTCGACCCAATCATCGACGGATTTCATCTCACAAGAGTCCTCATGGACGGCGGCAGTAGCCTGAACCTGCTTTATCAGGATACAGTGTGGAAAATGGGCATAGATCCCTCAAGGATTAAGCCCACAAGAACGACCTTTAAAGGCTTTATACAAGGTGTAGAAGCCAACTGTACAGGCTCAGTAACACTTGACGTGGTCTTCGGATCCCCGGACAATTTCCGAAGCGAAGAGTTAATCTTCGATATAGTCCCGTTTCGCAGCGGCTATCACGCCCTGCTCGGACGAACCGCATTCGCAAAGTTCAATGCAGTGCCGCACTACGCATATCTCAAGCTCAAGATGCCAGGCCCTCGAGGAGTAATTACGGTCAACGAAAACACCGAACGCTCCCTCCATACGGAGGAACATACGGCGGCTCTCGCAGCGGAGGTACAAAGTAGCCTTCTCAGGCAATTCTCCAGTCCGGCCATTAAAAAGCCAGACACTGCCAAGCGCGCCCGGAGTAACCCACAGCAGGACCGCCTGGCCCACTCTGAGAAAGCGTAGCAATGCGGCCCCAACCCCAGCTTTCGCGACATAGCGAAACCAGTACCTCGTGTACATAACTACGCCCTTGAAATACCATGGGCACAGGGGGAGGGGCACAATAACGGCACGCCCAAAATACGGCTTAAAATGTACTAGGGGCTGCCGGATACTTTTTTTTAATTTTTTCTTACTTTCAGGACTCCACACTTCGGACGACCTGTTCGGCAATTCGTCTTTCGCACAAACGATGCAAGATCCAGGGAGGCAGACAAGCCATGCCGCATTATGGAACTCCCAGGTGGTCTCTGTTACGAGCGGTATACCTGTTTTAAATACAATTCCGCGGCCTGCCCCTGGTCAGGACATACTAAATAGTCCAATATCTTTTGCTTACCGCACTATTTGTATCGTTCGGCTTTGATAAATAGCCTCTCTATAAACAATGCTTAGCTTCCTGTCTATTTTTTGCATTGTCTTCTTTTCACATTTATGTTTATTAAATGACATGATTGCACCCGTACACCATGGTACGGCAAACACGCCAGGGGCTTCAGTACCCCTCATAATGGTGTGAGAAGTCCGTACACTTTCACAAGTGCGGCACCCCGAACTTATAGCACTATATGCATCGGCTCCGAATCATGATTTGGGTCAATAGTTGGGTTTGCCCGGCTCCTATGTTTTGGTGCCTTACGTTCCGCTCTATCGGCTAAGGTAGCACTAGGAGAACCACTGCGATTGTGCCCCGGTTCAGCTGGGTTAAGCACCTCAGTGGAGAAAGCTAAAACTGACTGTCATGATGTGGCGAGAGACTGGTCGCTGTTCGAGAGGTTTTTCGAGTCCGTAAAGGCTTATGCCGCTTCGAGCGAGGAGCTGGCTTTGTCCGGCCAAGGCGTGGATAGCGCCCCGAACTCGGTCTTCCGAACTAGGGGCTTCGCCGAAATTTAAAATTATAGAGTTCTATGGCTAAGTGAGAGTGTTCAAGCATTATAGTCCGATTGCCTGGTTCGTTGTGCTGAGCGCCTCCCTCGAAGGACCCAACTATGGGAAAAAGAGCGCTCAGGTTTATCCCGAACACCCCAGCACTAGTGGCATGGGGGCAGAAGCCGACGACTGGCCATCTCTCAATTTTTGATAAACGGCCGCACAGAAAGTAATATTTTAAATTCAATAAGCATTGCTTAGCACATATGAACAAGTTTTCAGCGCACAGGATAAACACGGGCGAGTTCATTCAAATATCACATCCTTGGTACATTCATCCGCCACAAGGCGGGCACCTACAAGAACATCCTTGTAGTAGTTCTCGGGCTTGCGATGCCTTCCCCGGCGGCGGCCCGTCCTTCACAAGCTTCTCACCGTCCAGCTTACCCCAGTGCACCTTTGCACGGGCAAGGGCCCGACGGGCACCTTCGATGTAGACGGAGCGCTTGATGACCTCAAGCCTCGGACAGGCCTCCACCAGCCGCCGCACTAGCCTGAAATAGCTCCCAGGCAGGGCCTCTCCGGGCCACAGCCGAACTATGAAGCCCTTCATGGCCTGCTCGGCCGCCTTGTGGAGCTCGACCAGCTGTTTCAGCTGGTCGCTCAAGGGCACAGGGTGTCCGGCCTCAGAATACCGAGACCAGAACACCTTCTCCGTCGAGCTGCCCTCTTCAGCTCGGTAGAATGCGGCGGCATCGGATACGCTGCGGGGAAGATCTGCGAATGCCCCTGGAGAGCTCCGGATTCGGGTAAGTAACAGGTAGTTCACTTTTATATTTCTGCTTTGCATAAAGAATGCCTTACCCGCTGCTATCTTCCTCATCTCCTCCAACTCTTGGAGGGCCTTTTGGGCTTCGGCCTTGGCAGACGTGGCAGCCTCTAGGGCCGTTGCAAGCTCGGATGCTTGCGCCTTTGACTCCAGCTCCAAACTCTCATGTTTTTTCACGAGAGCCTGAAGCTCTTGCTGCACCTCGCCGACCTAGCCCCAAGTCTGTCTTGCTCGGTGCGCTCCGCGGCCGTTTTCTTTTTGGCCGCAGACAGTGCCTGCTTAAGAGTTACCACCTTAGTCGTGGCCCCTACAATAAGTAGTACAATCCTGTTACTTTTTTGCAATCAAGCCTTTCTATAGGCACTTTTTATGTAAGGTATTTCTTACCTTCTTCCTCCTCGAGCCGCCGCTTGGCAAGGCCGAGCTCTTGCTCGGTCCGCTCGAGGTCCTGCTTCAGGACATCCACCTCCGCAGTCAGTGCGGCGGTGGATAGCAGCGAAGCCTGCATACGCATATTGAGTCTTTTTGTTAGACTCCTGCGATATTTAGATCCTCTATTCGGCTTTTCTTTCCGAACGCCAAACAGAGCATCAGGGGCTACTGTCTATGCGGTAATATTTTTACATAGTTTTACTTACCTCGAAGCCCGTTAGAAGGCTAGCGCAAGCTTCAGTCAGTCCGCTCTTGGCGGACTGAACCTTCTGGATCACCGTACTCATAATAGTACGGTGCCCCTCATCGATGGAGGCGTCGTCAAGCACCTCCAGCAGATTGTCCGGCACCTCCGGTCGGACGGAGGCCGCCGGCTCAGAAGGCTTGCTCCTCTTGGAAGGAGTTCGCCTACCCCGGTCCGGAACTGTGGAAGATTCCGGCGCAGTGTTCGGCATAAAGCCGGACTGAGAGCCCCGGGGAGCCTTATCCCCTTCACTCCTGAAGTCCGGGAGGTTGCCTTGCGGCTCCTCTGGGACCACCTCCTCCTGCCCCGGAGCTTGTCGCGACGCCACTTCAGCGTCGTCTGCAGTGCGGGGGGAGACAGCGGGCGGAACTGAGTTCACGTCCGATGAGTCCAGGGAGCCGCCCGATGATTCGTCGAATTCGGCCCGGGGCGGACTACATAATTACATTCGACATTAGGGAAAGTTGTGCAACAAAGGAACATCATGAGTTACTCTGGTATCCTAACTTATGATTTCACCGGACGCTTGGCCCTGTTTGGCCACTCCTCTTCGCCCTCTTCGGTGTTGGGGGCATAGTCCGGCGGAGGGGCCTTCCTTTTCCTAGACCCCTCGGCCTCCCCCGTTGGGGCGGCCTTCCTCTTCTCTCCTCCCTCCGCTGGAGGGGGAGAGTTTTCTTCTTCCTCCTCCTCGTTTTCACAGGAGGAGGGAGTCTCGGACTCGTCAGATGATTAGTCCGACACCACCACGTTGCGGGCACTCCTTCGAGTCCCCGTGGTCTTCTTCTTCTTGGCCTTCTTCTCCGGCACCACATAAGGCGCCGGAGCCAGTAGCTTCGCTAGTAGAGCTGGGGCTGGGTCTTCGGGCAGCGGAGCCAGGCAGTTAATCAGTCCGGATATCGCTCGCCAAGCCTGTCAAAGGTAAGGGAGTTTAGATCCCGCATAGAGTCAAACTATGAAAAAAGCTTAACATCCTGTAAAAGGTGTAGATGGCTTACCTCGCTAGCGTGACGCTGCGAGCTGTATCCGCGGTCCTCGGAAGCGGATGCGGGAGCCTCGGCGCCCTTGAATAGCATCTTCCAGGCGTCTTCGAATGTCGTGTTGAAGAGCCTGCTGAGGGTTTGATGCTGCGCCGGGTCGAACTCCCACAGATTAAAATCCCCTTGTTGGCACGGGAGGATTCGGCGGACGAGCATAACCTGGATTACGTTAACAAGCCGGACTGGCTTGTTCACCAGGGACTGGATGCATGTTTGCAATCCGGTCACCTCGTTTTCTTCACCCCACGACAGGCCCGGACATAAGCCACGTGGGGGGTCCGGATCGGAACTCGGGGGCTGCGGTCCATTCCGGATCGCGCGGCTCGGTGATATAAAACCACCCGGATTGCCATCCCTTTAGGGTCTCCACAAAAGAGCCCTCGAACCATAGGACGTTGGCCATCTTGCCCGCCATAGCGCCTCCGCAGTCCGCCTGGCTGCCGCGCACCACCTTGGGCTTGACGTTGAAGGTCTTGAGCCAGAGGCCGAAATGAGGGCGGACGCGGAGAAAAGCCTCGCACACGACGATAAACGCCGAGATGTTGAGGATGAAGTTCGGAGCCAGATCGTGGAAATCCAGGCCGTAGTAGAACATGAGCCCCCAGACAAATGGGTGGAGTGGAAAACCCAGTCCGCGGAGGAAGTGGGGGAGAAATACTACCCTCTCATGGGGCCTTGGGGTGGGGAGAAGCTGCCCCTCTTCGGGAAGCCGGTGCGCGATGTCCTTGGACAGGTATCCGGCCTTCCTTAGCTTCTTGATTTTGCCCTCCGTGACGGAGGAGACCATCCACTTGCCTCCCGCTCCGGACATTGCTGGAGAAGATTGAGGTGGGAAGTGCGGACTTGGGCGCTGGAGCTCGGGTGCGCATGAGATGGATAGGCAAAGGAGGAAGAAGGCGTAGGTAAAAAGGTGGATCCTTGTCCCCTTATATGGGCGGATGCGGTTGTGCGTCCCCACCTGCCTAGTAAAACTCGCTTGCCTCCCAAGCGCCGTGATAAGTGGCGCGGTTGGGTTACCCACATCCATATTGATGAGAATCCCGTAAAAGGGGGGTACACGATCTCTGCTTTGACAAGACGTGCCAAGGAAACCGCCTCGCAAAACACGCTGAGGTGGAGAAGTGAAAACGACTTGAGTGAAGGACTTGGCTGTAGTGTGTTGACGCACTGCGGAATACGTCAGCAGATTTGATTTGTGTTAATATTATTCTCTCTATGGCAATATGTGGAAGCTTATTTTGTAGAGCCGGACACTACTCTTGGTGTTTACAATCTTCTATGAGGGACTTGGAGGAGGAACCTGCCTTGCAATGCCGAAGACAATTTGCGCGCCGGACTCGTCGTCATTGAAGCCTGGTTCAGGGGCTACTGAGGGAGTCCTGGATTAGGGGGTGTTCGGGTAGCCGGACTATACCTTCAGTCGGACTCCTGGACTATGAAGATACAAGATTGAAGACTTCGTCCCGTGTCCGGATGGGACTTTCCTTGGCGTGGAAGGCAAGCTTGGCGATGCGGATATTCAAGATCTCCTACCATTGTAACTGACTCCATGTAACCCTAACCTTATCCGGTGTCTATATAAACCGGAGGGTTGTAGCCCGTAGGCAATCAACTCCATATACAACAATCATACCATAGGCTAGCTTCTAGGGTTTAGCCTCTTTGATCTCGTGGTAGATCTACTCTTGTACTACCCATATCATCAATATTAATCAAGCAGGACGTAGGGTTTTACCTCCATCAAGAGGGCCCAAACCTGGGTAAAACATCATGTTCCCTGCCTCCTGTTACGCACAGTTCGGGACCCCCTACCCGAGATCCGCCGGTTTTGACACCGACACTCGCACTCAAAGATAATGGATCCTGAATAATCCTCCATGATTGCCTTGCCAACAGAGATAGGTTAAAAATTTCTATGCCTCGAAAACCTAGTCCTCCCAAATGTTTTGGTCTTGTGCAGACATCCCATGAGACCCAGCAGGGTTTTCTCTTCCCCCTTTTACTGCCCCACCAAAACTGCCTTATCATTGATGTACTTACCCACACCGGAGCAAAACCAAGTTTAACCATCATTGCCTTGAGATAGTCCCATTCTAGCCTATCATAAGCCTTCATCATATCGAGTTTCAACGCACAGCTACTATTACCCCTTGCCTTGATCCTCTTCATAAAATGCAAACATTCATAGGCTGTAATAATATTGTCGTTTATAAGTCTCCCTGGAACAAAAGCAGATTGTTCCTCTGATATGATCTCTGGTAGGATTTGCTTCAATCTGTTTGCAATAACCTTCGAAGCAATCTTATACAGTACATTGCATAAGCTTATAGGCCTGAACTGAGTTAACAACGATGGGTTCATTACCTTCGGAATCAGCACCAGGAAAGTGTCATTGATACATTCGGGACTCTCTTCTCCTCTCACTATTCTGAGCACCGCCTTGGTCACCTCATCGCCGCAAACATCCCAATGCGTTTGATAGAAATGATCTGGGTAGCCATTGGGTCCCGGTGATTTGGTGGGAAACATCTGGAACAGTGCTTCTTTCACCTCCTTCTCGGTGTAATCCGCAACAAGCATGGCATTCATTTCAGGAGTAACTTTTTGAGGTACATGGTCCAGAACCGCTTGCATGTTAGTTACCCCCTCAGATGTATACAAAGACTTGTAAAACTCCGTTACCATCTCCTTCAGCTCCTTCGGATCCTCCACCTGGACTCCCAAAGAGTTCATCAACGCCCTTATCATATTTTTCTTACGCCTCAAGCTCGCCCGCATGTGAAAAAACTTCGTGTTTCTATCCCCTGATGTTAGCCAGTCTATCCTTGATCTCTGGCGCCAAAGCAATTCCTCCCTGTGATAGAGTTCCACCAATCTCTCGTTTATCTTCCTTTCAGCCTGACTCGGACTAGTGCGAGAAGGTTCATTACGGAGCTTCTCAAGCTCCTCTTTTAAGTTTTTCATCTCCCTCCTGACCGAACCAAAAGTCCTCCTGTGGTCAGAGATGTTTATGGAGCATAACTATATTAAAGATCTGTGTGACCGCTTGAATGATGAATTGATATCCGAGTTCTTGATGTTTTCGTTATCCCTAGTTAGTGTGGTGTTAAGTTATTATGACAATACCCTAAAAATAGTTATTTGACCATTCAAGATCTGATTTAGTTGATATTTCAGCAACGTTTGACCATCTATTATTTATTATTTTTGTACGTATATTATTTAAATGTTGAACTTTAATCAAATTCATTTTCAATGATTTTTTGCATGTCCAATGTTGAGTTTAATAATTTTCTGGTGAATGATTACTTTTCTAAATCAATATCAAGTTTTCAAGTTTTCGTCAGGATGTTCTATACGTGTGAGTTTCTTCTACTTTGTTTCTTCAATTTTTTTTGTTCATGATGGTTGCCGTTTTGTGTCTAATTTATATATTTTTTAATTTCTTGCGGGTATTTTGGCGGTTTTTATTTGGTGTCGCAAGTGATATTACCGAATGTAAGGTGCTTGTTTTTGCTAGCCTATAATAGTTGTTCAATGTAAAAAAAGTGTGTGCACTTGAGAATATTTAATTATAGAGCTCCAAGTAAACAACATACACTGAAAATAAACAAAAGTACTACATATAGTATAATAAGTAAATTACAACCATCGGCATCACAGTTTAAACTCTGCCTTTCTCTTGTATGGCCGTGACTGCCGACTGGGCGATATGCCCTATGCAGAAGAAGAGGAGGGCGTGGGGAAGAAGAGGGGGCCATGGGGGGGAAGAACTAACGGGTTGAAGCATCTGAACTGGATAGGTTTTGCCCGGCTCGGTTTTTGTGGTCCTAGAATAATCGACTAATAAACAGAAACGCCGAATCAAATTCAGGATGACTGAAACTAAAGAAAATTTTCAGATACCTAACACATATGTGCTCTCATTTTTGAACTTATTGTTCCTCTCAGACAAGATTAGATCGGGCTCTAATAGCAATATTCGTTCAACCTCCTAACATCCCTAACATTAGGATGTGATGGCCACAGGCTCGCTGAAAGTTGCCTTTCTATCTGCCCGGACATAAGAAATCACAGAAAACTTCATCAACACACCTAACCTAGTAAGTAATAACCACTTGAATGATGAATTGATATCCGAGTTCTTGATGTTTTCGTTATCCCTAGTTAGTGTGGTGTTAAGTTATAATGACAATACCTTCTTGTTCTTCCGGACGTAAGACCTCGTTAAAATCTCCAATACATAGCCAAGGAAGAGGGCTCAAAGAAGATATGTTTTTCATTGTGTCCCACGTCCGGTACCTAAGGTGTGTTTGAGCCTCCCCGTACACAATTGTAAGTCTCCAGGGATCGAAGCCACCCTCCTTGACTCCGCAATCCAGATGATAGTACGAATAACCCAAAATCTCAATATCTATATCATTATTCCAGAACAAACCAATACCTCCACTCCTTCCATCACTGCTAACAGCATAGCATCTGTCAAAACCTATTGAACTGGCTAGACTTTCTACCCTAGCTTTATCGACTTGAGTTTCTACTATACAAAGCAAGGTAGGGACAAATTTCTTCGCGATTTCGCGAAGCTCGCGAATTGTCGAGGCTTTGCCCGCACCCCGACAATTCCAGCTGATTATACTCATTGTTCCTGGCGGCGCTCCCCATAGGAGCTCACCGATGCAGCAGTTTTTTCCTTGTTTCTTTCATCCCCTTCTCCAGCTTCCTCTTGGTCTAACCCCTTCTTTGACCTCTTGTTTATCTTCCTGGGAGAGACATACACCGGAGGCAGTGGGGGTATAACTGGTGGTGTCTTTGCAACTGGGGCCAAGCCCGATTCTACTGGCAGCTCGGTAGTTTGAGCAGCCTTTGCCATACCTGCGTGTGAATTTTCCACCGAGCTTCTCTTATTGCTGCCCCTATTTTCAAGTGCTGCCTCTTCCATAGGGTTTTCTGTGTCCACTTCATGGCCATCTTCTTTTGGGGGATCACCACCATGATCGGGGCCCTTGTTATTTGCTGCTCCTTCCCTTCCTTGATACATCCCACGACCTCTGCCTCGTTCCCCTCCTCTACCTCGACCTTCGCGGAAAAAAGATCTTCCATCAGAAGGCTGGTTGTAGGATACTTCCTGGCGCTTCGCAAGCATCCAGCTGCCCCACTTTTTATCAGATTCACTCCAAACCCCATTGCCACACTCCTCAAAACCGTGACCCATGATCCCGCAGATTTTACAGAAAAACGGGACTTTTTCATACTTCACAACCAACATCTTTATCCCCTCTCATTCGACATTCAGAGGTGTAAACATGGTCAATGGTTTGGCAGTCAGAACACGAACCCTAGCTCTTACGTAGTCCCCCTCATACTAGAGATTAGGCCGAAGTTGAACCTCCCTCACTTTGCCTATCCTGCGAGCTAGCTCATCTACCACCTCAGGGTGGCGATAGAGGTCAGGAACTTTGTGAATTTGCGCCCACAGAAACAACCCGTCTAGGGCATACTCCTCTGGATCAGTTACCCCATCATAATCCTCAATAACCACAGCATAGTTCCTGAATAGCCAGGGTCCTCCATGGACTACTTTCTTCCAATCTCCAAGACAAAACATCTGGATTATGAATCTGTTTTCCCCCGCCTCCCTGAACTTTGGAGTTTGCGCAAGGCCCCAGACGAAAGTTATCGTATCAAACAAGGACGACGAGCTGAAGGGCCTATCAGTGTTAACCCTAGCCACCGCCATCCATCGGGCTTCTTCCTTGAATTGCTTCGCTCTTTCCTTCCCGATGACCACATCGTCGAGTTCCTCATCCAGCAGATCCATATTCTTTAGCATCTCCTCAAGATCCACCTCCTCCCCTCGCCCCGATCGCGACGAAGAACCTCTGTCAGCCGCCATCTACGTTAGAGTTATTGGTAATCCAGCCCCCTACCCTCGCGGTCGCTCCAAAGGCGGCAGCGTAGACGGGGCCGGTGTAGCGATAAAACCTCCCGCCGGCAGAGAACGTCGGGCGGAGGTAAGGACGAAACCCTAAGCTAGAGGGTAAAAACTTTTCTGCTGACCCTGGCGAGGAAGCAGCGGGAGGCCTGGAGCAGGACGTCCGCCGGGTGGTTATCCGGGTCGTCGAGGAAGCGGAGCGCGGCGAGGCCGTCGTCATAGGGTGCGGGGAACCGGTGCTCCGGGGCGCGGCGGTAGTCGACGGAGAGCACGGCCGCGGAGGCGTACCTCGCGATGCGCCGGCACGCGGCGTCGTAGGCCAGCGAGCCGCGGATAGGAACGCGAACCCGCCGCCATGGAAGAAAACGATCACGGAGAGGGGCGCTCCCTTGGCATCGCCGGGTCTCGCTGGGTGGAAGAGGCGGGCGCGAATGCGGAGGGTCGGGTCGACGATGACATCGCGGGAGGCGACACCGCGGCACGGGGAGAAGAAGGCCAGGACGCGCGGGTCTAGGAGGGAGAGCACGCGGCGGTTCACGGTGCCGTCGGCGCGGCGGGTGGCGTCGGCGACGTAGTCCACGGCCCTGAGGGATAGGCGCATGATGCGCGACATCGGCGGCTTCGGCCTACTCGCCGACGGGGGCTCCTCACCATTGTCGTCGTGCGCCTTCCGCTTCTGGAGGTGTATTTGCGTTGCTGGCTGGTTTGAGTAGAATTTGTAGTGGTTGGGTAACGGGTAATCTCTGCCTCTCTGGTGGAGACTTGTCTTGTCTGAGACTTGGGAGTGTGGGTAATAGCTCGAGTGATCTCTGGTTTTCCTGATCTGCAGTGATAATGAGGTTATTACTTACTAGGTTAGGTGTGTTGATGAAGTTTTCTGTGATTTCTTATGTCCGGGCAGATAGAAAGGCAACTTTCAGCGAGCCTGTGGCCATCACATCCTAATGTTAGGGATGTTAGGAGGTTGAACGAAAATTGCTATTAGAGTCCGATCTAATCTACTCCAAGAGGAACAATAAGTTCAAAAATGAGAGCACATATGTGTTAGGTATCTGAATATTTTCTTTATTTTCAGTCACCCTGAATTTGAAACGGCGTTGATCTTTATTAGTCGATTATTCTAGGACCACAAAAACCGAGCCGGGCAAAACCTATCCAGTTCAGATGCTTCAACCCTTTAGTTCTTCCCCCGATGGCCCCCTCTTCTTCCCCACGCCCTCCTCTTGTTCTGCATAGCTCTACCGGACTCGCGGGCTATGCCGACGGCCCAGGGCCGTCGGCATAGGTCCTTTGCCGTCGACATAGATCTATGCCTATGGCCGCCGTCGGCATAGCCCCGTCGGCGTAGATCACGTCAGCGTAGATGTGTCAGACCGTCGGCGTAGTATAGCCGTCGGCATAGGTTCGTATGCCGACGGCCATGGGATAGCCGTCGGCATAGTTTAGCCGTCGGCGTTGTTTTCCGTCTGACGGCAACGGACGGCGCCATCAACAGCGCGATTCAGGAGACGACACGTGGCGCAGGTATGCCGACGGCTAGGTTGTCGGCACAGATGGAAATCTATGCCGACGACCTAGCCATCGGCATACCTGCGCCACGTGTCGTCCCCCGGCTTCTCCTGGCGGCAGGGCTATGCCTACGGGAAAGCCGTCGGCATAGATGGAAATCTATGCCGACGGCTTCGCCGTAGGCATATGTCTGCCACGTGGCAGCTCCTGGTTTCTCCTGGCAGTAGGGCTATGCCTACGGCAATGCCGTCGGCATAGTTTGCCACGTGGCAAGCCCTGGTAACTCCTGGGCGTATATATGCCGACGGCTTTGCCGTAGGCATAGTTTTTTTTTTGTTTTTTTTATTTTCCCTGTTTTCTCTTTTCCAATTCATTTGACACCATTTCAAAACAGAACAATATGAAATTATGCAGAAATATGACAATTCATCATGTGAACATACTCAAGTTCATCTAAACATACTCAAGTTCACCATCATCATCTAAACATACTCAAGTTCATCACATCATCTAAAGATCATCGCCGATGGAAGTTCATGAACATAAAAGTAGTGCAAGACATGAAACATGATAAAAGTAGGAATATGAAAGGCATGGCACGATGGCCACATGCACGGAATCATCAAGCAAGAGCACCCCCGCCAAAACCACCACCTCCGCCATAACCACCACCACCTCCGCCAAAAGCACCTCCTCCGCCAAAACCACCACCACCACCTCCGCCAAAACCGTCATCGCGACCACCACCACTCTACCAGATCGGAGTGACTGGGGTCGACGGAGCAGGAGTCGAGCCACCGGTCCCCTACATGTTTCAGAAAAGATTCTAACGGTAAATATGATATGATAGTGTTTCATGAGCGAGAACTATTTGCTAGTAGTTAGGCAAATGTACTAACCGAACCATCACTGCCTAGTGCCACCCATTCATCGAACGTGGGCACGTGTGGGGGTTCTCCCGCAGGTGGCGGTGGGGGTCCCATTTGTGGTGGATCCGTGCGGTTAGTCCAAGACGCCAACATAGCCTGAATGTTAGTTAAACAAGCAAACTAGAAGATCAGAAGGAATGAAAGTGCAAAAGTTTAGGTTGGTTTTAAGAGGGCAAAACTAACCGTCATCATCTGACGGTTGTAATCATCGTTTGCCTTCACTCATTTCAAGTACTCCCGCACCTCGAGATTCCTATGCTCGACAAACTCCTTATATGCCTACATAATTTAGGTTGTTTCTAAGTGAGCAATGCTGAAAATAAACTGAGAATGCAAGATAGAAAAAGATAAAGAGGAAGTACTTACAACATGCTGGCGGGCTAAGGGAGTCTGTGAACGCCCCGTACTCTCTAACTGGCTCGGGTTGCTAGCCCGAAGCCGTGTGTACGAGATCGACGGAGTGATCAAGCCATCGAAACACGGATACCGGCCATTCTTCTTCCCCTGGATGGCCACCACCGCCGTGTCGTCGATCTGAGACTGGGCGACCTCAGCAACAGGAACATCCGGATGCAACTCCTGATAGTGATGAATGTAAGACCCCAGGTGCTCCTCGGTCTTGTCGTAGTACTAGCTCTCGCCCTCCTTGCGATGACTCCGCTCGCGGGCCAGCTTCCACGACTCCATGTCTGATAGCGGCCTCTTCAACTTGTCCTCCTACAACGTCAAATAGAAGTCAGCCATACATAAGAACATGACGTAAGGAAGAACAAAAATGCATCATGCACATAGATATACCTTCATGGCCTTGAAGCCCCAGTGGTTCCTGTTTCCTTGGCTGTGTGACCCGTCGTCTCCACGGTTAGCCCGGGCCTTGATGCTCTTGGCAGCAAACTCTGCATCAGCGCCGAGCCACCTATCCACCAAACTCGCCCATCCGTCATGCCTTCCATAGCACCAACGAGGAACAACCTATGCAAATTTTGGAAGCATGACATGTGAGCACGAAACATATAGTTGACTGCTTGAAACAATGAAAAGTTAGTAATAGTTACCATCATGAACTGCTCCTTGCTCAAGGTAAGTCGTAGCTTCTGCGCTTGAGTTTTGGGCATCTTTTGGTGCAGGTAGTAGTGGTAGTACTGCGAGACGGCAACCCAGCGCACCTCGTACTGCAACTGACGAGCTTTCTTCTTCGCAGCCGCAAGCAAGACCACGTCGGCTCTGGCCTTGTGCTCGTCAAGAACTCTATAGAGTTGCTGCAATCATGCAAAAACCAGAAGCAAACAAGGCATGAGTTGAGTGATTCAATGATAAACTATGAACGAAACTGAAGACAAGTGATTCAGAAGAGAACTTACCCAAAATTTGGTGATCACGGCCTTAGCGGTCGTCCCGTACTCCGCGTTGCTGCAAGCCTCGTAGTGGGCCCAGCTCATGGCCAAAACCCGCTGCTGCGGGTCCCTGTCTGGCCGCGGGCAGAATAGGCCAGGCCAAAACTCCTTCAACAGGACAGTGATAAGGCCGTTCGGTTTACGGCCCTTTCCGTGAAGGATCCAGTTTCTGCAAAAGAATCAAATGATTGCCATGTGTACAATAAGAAAATGTTGTCATGTGTTGAAAATATGATTGAGAGGCACTTACTCTGTCCCCACAGGTTCAATGAGCCACTTGTGCTCCTCGATAGAAGGTGGTGTAGGTAGTCCGGCATTACCACGCAGCCACCCCTGCGAAGAACCCGGTGGCAAGTCACCCCACAACGCGGTATCAACCTCCCCTCCACCCTCCTCGGCCTCCTCCTCACCCTCCTCCTCGGCCTCCTCCTCCTCACCCTCCTCCTCGGCCTCCTCCTCCTCGCCATCAGGAACATACTCCTCCTCCTCAGACTCAGAAGGTGCCTCTGTATAGGAGGGCATCGAAGAAGACCCTCCTATTTTAGACACGGCCCGGAGTTTTTTTCCCCGGTTGCCTCTCCCCCCACCTCCTCCTCCTCTAGGGGCTCTTCCCCCACCGCCTCCTCCTCTAGGGTCTCCTCCCCCGACCCCTCCACCTCCCTGTGAGGTGTCATCCTCGCGTAGTCGGGAGGGAACCTTGTGGGCTCGTCCACTCCGAGTAAGTCCTTTAAATTTACTGAGGAAACTAGCGCCGCTGGACTTGCCCATGATTATTAAACCTGCATTGAGAAGAGAATAAAAAATTAGTAAGGATATCAATTAAACAAGCATACAGGAAAAACATTAATACCAGAAGAGCACATTAAGCATACTATTGTAATATCATTAAAAGAACTTACATTTTCTAGAACCCATATGAATCATCACTATTGTAATCTATTTGTGGACCGGTCTCATCATCACTATCACGCATATCTTCTTCGTTGTCTGACGGAGGTGGAGGCTCTTCCTCATCGTCAGCGTCTTCATTTAACTTTTCAAGCATAATTATGTCTCTTTGATTCACAACTGCCTCACCATCAATCCGTGCGTCGTCGTCGTTTGGGTCCAGGTCAACATAACCCAAGTCATCATCCTCGTTGTTTCGGACCACGTCATCATGTTCCTCTTGATAGAACACTCCCTCGTATGTCATGGGGTTTATGTTGTAGTAATCATCATCGTTCGGGTCCGGTAGCTTACCATGCGGCGACACCTTGAACACAACTTCCCAACCCTTTAGGTACTCTTTCTGGCATGGGTAAGGCAGATAATATACTTGTGTGGCCTGGGTAGCGGCGATAAAGAGATCAGCTCTGGCATAGACGGTAGATGGTTTAACTTCAACTAAACCAACAGAAGGCGTATGTCTCAGACCCTTTTTGGGGTCGAACCATCGGCATTTGAACACAGTGAGACTTAGGTGTTCGCGGCCACGTTTGAATGTAAGCTCATATATTTTTCCTACCCTTCCGTAGTAATCTACTTCATTATCTCCTTCAGTGAAGACTCCGGTATTTATGGTTTTGGGATCAGGCCGACTGTTCTGGTGCTCCTCTGTATGGAAGCGATACCCATTCACATCATACTTTTCGCATGTCATGACGACAGGATCAAAACCCATGGAAACCCATCTCAATTCTTCATCCATTGATTCGGTCGGATCATTTCCCTACAAGTTTAATTGAAATTATAGGGTGCATGAGTTTAATTGAAATTATAGGGTGCATGAGTTTAATTGAAATTATAGGGTGCATGAGTTTAATTGAAAGTGTGAAAAATTACTTTCTTGATGAACCACGCAACGAAATTTTTCCTTCCATCAGCACCCTTTCGGAGAAGAGCAAGTGCCTCCGCTTCAGAAGGAGGCAGCATTCCCGTCCATTCTTCTTCAACGAATCGACTACAATAAGAAAAGCGGTATAAGAACTAGGCAAAGTGAACATAACAAATTGACTAAAAGAATGGTGCAAAGGTATTACCTCATCCACTCATCCTCAACTTCCTTGATGTTGTGCAAGATATAGAACATGACATCCTCCCACTCATCTCGTGGCATGAGATAAGATTTCGAGCATCCAGCCCTACTACCTTGCCCGATGAATAGAGGCAACTTGGGTTTATACTTGGGTTCTTCTGTATTGTATCGAGACACCTTATTGTGCAACGTGGGAACATGGTCCGGATAGTAGGCTGTCCTGAGGTCTGCCACCTCCTCTAGGATAACTGCCTCAGCATGGAAGCTTCAATCTTAGCTTTGTTTCCACATTTCTGTCTCAGATGCTTGTTCTGTCTCTCAGGGCCGTACTGCCAACGATTCTGCACAGGGCCCCCCAACAATACCTCATTCGGGAGGTGCAAAAGGAGATGTGTCATCGGAGTAAAGAAGCCTGGCGGGAAGATCTTCTCTAGCTGGCATATCAACTCCGGTGCCTTCTTATGCATTTCTTTTATCTTCTCAGGACATACTTCTTTAGCACAAAGCGTGCGGAAGAAATGGCTTAACTCCGCAAGCACACGCCAGACACGCTCGGGAACATAGCCCCGAACCATCACCGGCATAATCCGCTCAATCCATACATGATAGTCATGACTCTTGAGCCCGGTCACTCTGCCCGTTGAAAGATTGACCCCCTTACTTATATTCGACGCATAACCATCAGTGAACTTCACGACGTGTTTCAGCCACTTGAATGTCTCCATCTTATGATCCTTTTTAAGTACGAAGTCAGCATCTGGCTTGAACCAAGATTTTCGACTGCCTGTGGGAGGCTGCATGTGTAGACGTGGTCTATCTTAAATATTCTGTTGATCAACTCTAGCATTAACATTATCCTTTGTCTTATCAAGAATGTTGAGGATCGTGTGAAAAAGGGACTCTGCGACATTCTTTTCGGTGTGCATCACGTCTATGTTGTATGGAAGTTTGAGGTCCTTAAAATAGGGAAGCTGCGTGAAGGGGGTAATGTGAGTCCAGTTGTGCGTCTCACCATATCCTTCAAAAAATTTCCCTTTAACTTTTCCTTTGCCCTCGCCCTCGTCTTCGCCTGTGGCTTTGCCTTTGCCTTTGCCTTTGCCTTCCCCTCACCGGCAGGCTTAAGAGCTTTCAGCTGAGCAAGCACATCCGCACCAGAAAATGTTGGAATCTCATTTACTTCATGGACAACTTTGCCTTTTGTGAAGTTCTTCTTGTCTTCCCTATCAGGATGGTCTGGAGGGAGGAACTGTCGATGCAGGTCAAATGCAACATACTTGCCACCCTTCTTCAGCCAAATGAAAATCAAGGCCTGCATGCACACTGGGCAAGGCATCTTTCCACTTGTACACCATCCGCAGAACAAGGCATAACCGGGAAAGTCATGCATGCAATATTGTAGCCAAACTTTCGTCAAGAAATTTTTCTGCAGATCTCGGTCGTATGTCAACCTCGGGAAGTACCAAGAATGGTGCAAATCATCCACCAACGGCTGCATAAACACACTCAAATTCTTCCCCGGATATTCAGGCCCCGGAATTATAAGCGATAGGAACATGGTCTTGCGTTGCATTATGGCGCCGGGAGGGAGATTCAGCGGAATAACAAATACGGGCCAACAGCTGTATGGATTAGATGACATACCATATGGATTGAACCCATCACCTGTTATAGCAATTTTGACATTCCCAGCCTCGGCTGCTTCCTCCGGGTACTCTATATCGAATGACTTCCATGCTTCACCTCCTGATGGATGTACAATTTTTTTTGGATTGTACCTTTTCCCTTCCTTGTGCCACTTCATCATTTTGGCAGACTCCTCGGTGATGAAAAGGTGCTGCAGTCTTTTTATAAAATCAAGATACCGAAGAACCTTCACAGGGATTTTTAGCTGCTGCTTCTGACCATGCTTATCGACCACCTCAATATACCGAGAGGAACCGCACTTCCTACAGTACTTGTCATCCGCATACTCATGCCTAAAGAAAAGGCAATTCTTTGGACAAACATGTATTTTCTCATAGTCCATCGAGAGCGCCTTCATGATTTTCTTCGTACCGTACATGGTTTTCGGCAGTTCATGGCCCTCAGGCAGGCTGTTAGCCCATACTCCCAGAAATGCTTCGAAGCAACCTCGGCTACAGCCGTACTCAGCCTTGACTGCCATCAGTTGCGAGATGGCATCTAGCACAGACAGCTTGGCACCCTCATAGAGAGGTTTCTTTGACGAGGCCAAGATTTCCAGGAAGGCCTTTGCGGTTTCCTCCGGCTCCTCCGGTTCATTCGCTGAATGTGACGGAGGTGTCGGCTGTGCAGCAAAGACATCATCTAGCATGTCTCTAACCCCATCGTCCTCATAACCAGCGACGCGTTGTCGTATCACATCCTCTCTACCACGGTCCCGCTGGGCAAAGTTTATCGGCATATTAAAGTTGGGCATAAATCCATGCGTGCGAAGGTGCTTAGTCATCTCACTCTTATCTCTGCGGATACGCCTCTTACATCTGGCACACGGGCATTCTGGCACCATCCTCATTGGACTATGGAATATCTCTTTCAAAAACACATCAGTTTTCTCGACCCACTCTGTTGTTCCTTGATTCCGACGGAAAAACCCACTATACATCCACTGATTATCTGCCATCTCTGCTTTACTGGAAGCCACACAACAAAATTAAGGATTCATTTAAATTACTCACATCAATATTTTATTTTTTACAAGGTTGACGAGAAACGACATTTAATCCACCTACATCTCTAATAGGTAAAGATGGGTCCTAATCCCTCCCGAGAATGTGTAGATTGAGTACGTTGTCCATGCTCTACCCCATTCCGAGACAAAATTTCGGCAGCACCTCCCTGCTGTTCTCCAAATACACGTCTCGGCAAAATGCCAAGAGAATGTGCATCCGGAGAACAACAGGGAGGCGCCACCGAAATCCTGTCTCGGAACGGGGTAGAGCATGAACAACGTACCCAATCTACACATCCTCGGGCTGTCTGTGGAAAGCGCTGGACAATCCAAAAGAGCTGCGGTGATAAATATGCAATTGAATGCATATTTATCGATGCAACCCTTTCGGACGGGAGACCTAGGTTACGCGACTTGATGTGAAAATTTAATTTAGTGACATGGAAAAAAAGTGGACGAGGTCATGGAATTGTTGCTCACCCTCCGATGTAGTCGATCAAAGGAGATGGACGATCGTGGACCAACACCTCCAACGTCGACAATCACTCCACGAAGATGGAACACCACAAATCCTGTTAATTACACCGAGTGAAAAAAATTTAGGTCATCACCTCACATTAAGCATTGATACTTTTAACTATGAAAAAAAATCATGTTTCGTCAAGTGTCAAATTTTGTCCTACAATTTTTTAGCAAGATCATCATGATTAAATAACCACTCATCCTATCATAATTTTGCAGCACATCTCACATAGCTACTTAACATTAAGCACTGACACTTAAAACTATGAAAAAAATCTTATTTTGTCAAGTGTCAAATTTTGTCCGGTTCAATTTTTTTGACAAGATCATCATGATAAAAATAATCACTCATCTTATACCAATTTTAGAGCACATCTCAAATGACAAGATCATCATGATAAAAATAATGCAAACTAACAATCTAACATCCTAACATCCAACATTCAACTATATATCAACCTAACAACCTAACATCTAACCTAACAATCTAACATCCAACATCCA
The DNA here is from genome assembly GCF_003073215.2 of Triticum urartu. Taxonomy (NCBI): domain Eukaryota; kingdom Viridiplantae; phylum Streptophyta; class Magnoliopsida; order Poales; family Poaceae; genus Triticum; species Triticum urartu. The sequence continues at coordinate 81,123,578 of NC_053025.1, read as the reverse complement.
TCCATGCATTCATTCATCCATCCAACAGTAGAAAAAATGCAAAAAAATGAAAAAAAAACGCAGCTCACCGAGAGGGGCGTGGCAGGGGGCGAGGCGGTGGAGGGGATGGTGAGGCAGGGGCGGTCGGGGACGGGAGGGACGGGGCCGGACGGAGCCGCGGCCGGCTCTAGGAGCCGCGGCCGGCGGGCCGGTCGGGAGAGGCCGGGGCGCCGGGGTCGGGGGAGGCCGTCGCAGTGGCGGGGTCGGGGGAGGCCGGTGCAACGCGTGGTCGGGGGAGGCCGGGGCGACGGCGGGTGGAGACGGCGGCGCCGGCCGGTGTGGAGGCGGGGGAGGCGAGGCGGCTGTGGAGGCGGGGAGGGCCGCGCGGGCGTGGTGGAGGCGGGGAGGGCGGCGGCGGCAGGGGGAGGTGGGGGGTGCGGCGGCGGCAGGTCGGGGTGGGGGTGCGGCGGCGGCGGCAGGTCGGGGTGGGGGGTGCGGCGGCGGCGCAGGTCGGGGTCGGGGGGTGCGGCGGCGGCAGCTCGGGGTGTGGGGGAGACAGTGAGTGGATGGGGGAGAACGCGAGTGGATAAGGTCAACTATGCCGACGGCATAGCTCAGGGCGCCACGTGGCACCTATGCCGACGGCTTAATCGTAGGCATACTTTTTTTTCTTTTTTATTAACCACGTCACCGATCCGCGTATAAGCTTCCCTATGGCCGCAGCTATGCCGTCGGCATATTTTTATTTTTACTTTTCTTATTTTGTATAAATTTTGTAATGTTTTCTTATTTTTTATAAATATTTTAATGTTTTCTTATACATATTTTTTACATGCAGAACATTATTTAAAATGTACCGTACATTTTCTTTAATGATTCGAAACATTATTTTTAATGACATGATATTTTTTTTATATTGTACAACAATTTTCTAAAATATCACGTACATTTTTTTCTATGGTCTCGTGAAAGGTGATACATAGGAGAGCAACTAACTGAGGGGTACCGTTACCGAGTGCCTGATCCGGTAACTATGCGAGTGCCTGATCCGTCTACTACCGTGTCATCGCCGTCCGTGAGGGGGGCACACCCCGGAGACACGAGCCGCCTCTTCGGACATGCCACCACACCACCCCGCATGTATGAGGGCCCAATGCGACGCTCCGGTGACATTGCTACCCCCCCCCCAGGGCCCCCGACCCGCCTAACCCTGTAGCGTTTGACCACGGGATCTAGCACTTTGACTTTGCACGGACAGGATTTGACCAGTGGACCTCTCCACCCGGTTGTGTTAGGTCAGCCCATAGGAACACTTTGGAGCAACATCCGGGCCAGACCCACAGCAAGATCCCCTCCGTGTAGACCCGACGCGTCCGTTTCCCCCCTCCAAGTGCCGGCGGTGGCGCCGTCCGTGAGGGGGGCCAAACCCCGGAGACGCGTGCCGCCTCTTCGGACATGCCACCACACCACCCCGCATGTATGAGGGCCCGGTGCGACGCTCCGGTGGCATTGCCCCCCCCCCAGGGCCCCTGTCCTCCCTAACCCTAGAGCGGTTGACCACGAGATCTTGCCCTTTGACTTTCCATGGACAGGCTTTGAACAGTGGACCTCTCCACCCGGTTGTGTTAGGTCAGCTCAGAGGGACACCTGGGAGCAACATCCGGGCCAAACCGACATCTACATCCCCTCCGTGTAGACCCGATGCGTCCGTTTCCCCCCTCCAGGTGCCGGCGGCGGCGCCGTCCGTGAGGGGGGCACACCCGGACACGCGTGCCGGGCGTTTGCAACCACCACAACACTTCCAAACACATAAGAGGCTGCCTACGCAAGATTTGGCGGCATGCTAGCCCCCGGAGGCCGCCGGCCATAGCCGTAGACGCGCCAACGGCAATCCGCGTAGAGGGGATTTTTCGGATACTTCTCCATCACCAAAAATTATGAAAAAAATATTATCGTTCCTATAGCACATGTGCACATGTCGTGTAAAAAAACTCATGATTTTATCGTGCTCCGAGTATTTAATAATATTCACGCCGCATCGTTACCACAGAATGGCTACTACCGTGTCATCGCCGTCCGTTAGGGGGGGCCACTCTCCGGAGACGCGTGCCGCCTCTTCGGACATGCCACCAGACCACCCCGCATGTATGAGGGCCCGGTGCGACGCTCCGGTGGCATTGCTACCCCCCCAGGGCCCCCGACCCACCTAACCCTGTAGCGTTTGACCACGGGATCTAGACCTTTGACTTTGCACGGACGGGATTTGACCAGTGGACCTCTCCACCCGGTTGTGTTAGGTCAGCCCATAGGAACACTTTGGAGCAACATCCGGGCCAGACCCACAGCAAGATCCCCTCCGTGTAGACCCGACACGTCCGTTTCCCCCCTCCAGGTGCCGGCGGTGGCGCCGTCCGTGACGGGGGCCAAACCCCGGAGACGCGTGCCGCCTCTTCGGACATGCCACCACACCACCCCGCATGTATGAGGGCCCGGTGCGACGCTCCGGTGGCATTGCCCCCCCCCTAGGGCCCCTGTCCTCCCTAACCCTAGAGCGGTTGACCACGAGATCTTGCCCTTTGACTTTCCACGGATAGGCTTTGAACAGTGGACCTCTCCACCCGGTTGTGTTAGGTCAGCTCAGAGGGACACCTGGGAGCAACATCCGGGCCAAACCGACATCTACATCCCCTCCGTGTAGACCCGATGCGTCCGTTTCCCCCCTCCAGGTGCCGGCGGCGGCGCCGTCCGTGAGGGGGGGCACACCCGGACACGCGTGCCGGGCGTTTGCAACCACCACAACACTTCCAAACACATGAGAGGCTGCCTACGCAAGATTTGGCGGCATGCAGGCCCCCGGAGGCCGCCGGCCGCAGCCGTAGACGCGCGAAGGGCAATCCACGTAGAGGGGATTTTTCGGATACTTCTCCATCACCAAAAATTATGAAAAAAAATATTATCGTTCCTATAGCACATGTGCACACGTCGTGCAAAAAAACCCATGATTTTCTCGCGCTCCGAGTATTTAATAATATTCACGCCGCATCGTTACCGCAGAATGGCTACTACCGTGTCATCGCCGTCCGTTAGGGGGGGCCATGCTCCGGAGACGCGTGCCGCCTCTTCGGACATGCCACCACACCACCCCGCATGTATGAGGGCCCGGTGCGACGCTCCGGTGGCATTGCTACCCCCCAGGGCCCCCGATCCGCCTAACCCTGTAGCATTTGACCACGGGATCTAGCCCTTTGACTTTGCACGGACGGGATTTGACCAGTGGACCTCTCCACCCGGTTGTGTTAGGTCAGCCCATAGGAACACTTTGGAGCAACATCCGGGCCAGACCCACAGCAAGATCCCCTCCATGTAGACCCGACGCGTCCGTTTCCCCCCTCCAGGTGCCGGCGGTGGCACCGTCCGTGAGGGGGGCCAAACCCCGGAGACGCGTGCCGCCTCTTCGGACATGCCACCACACCACCCCGCATGTATGAGGGCCCGGTGCGATGCTCCGGTGGCATTGCTACCCCCAGGGCCCCCGTCCCGCCTAGCCCTGTAGCGTTTGACCACGGGATCTAGCCCTTTCACTTTGCACGGACGGGCTTTGACCAGCGGACCTCCCCACCCGGTTGTGTTAGGTCAGCCCATAGGAACACTTTGGAGCAACATCCGGGACAGATCCACAACAAGATCCCCTCCGTGTAGACCCGACGCGTCCGTTTCCCCCCTCCAAGTGCCGGCGGCGGCGCCGTCCGTGAGGGGGGGCACACCCCGGAGACGCGTGCCGGGCGTTTGCAACCACCACAACACTTCCAAACTCGTGAGAGGCCGCCTACGCAAGATTTGGCGGCATGCTAGCCCCCGGAGGCCGCCGGCCACAGCCGTAGACGCGCGAAGGGCAATCCGCGTAGAGGGAATTTTTCGGATACTTCTCCATCACCAAAAATTATGAAAAAAATATTATCGTTCATATAGCACATGTGCCCACGTCGTGCAAGAAAACTCATGATTTTATCGTGCTCCGCGTATTTAATAATATTCACGCCGCATCGTTACCGCAGAATGGCTACTACCGTGTCATCGCCGTCCGTGAGGGGGGCCACGCCCCGGAGACACGTGCCGCCTCTTCGGACATGCCACCACACCACCCCGCATGTATGAGGGCCCGGTGCGACGCTCCGGTGGCATTGCTACCCTCCCAAGGCCCCCGTCCCGCCTAACCCTGTAGCGTTTGACCAAGGGATATAGCCCTTTGACTTTGCACGGACGGGATTTGACCAGTGGACCTCTCCACCCGGTTGTGTTAGGTCAGCCCATAGGAACACTTCGGAGCAACATGCGGGCCAGACCCACAGCAAGATCCCCTCCGTGTAGACCCGACGCGTCCGTTTCCCCCCTCCAAGTGCCGGCGGTGGCGCCGTCCGTCAGGGGGGCCAAACCCCGGAGACGCGTGCCGCCTCTTCGGACATGCCACCACACCACCCCGCATGTATGAGGGCCCGGTGCGACGCTCCGGTGGCATTGCCCCCCCCCAGGGCCCCTGTCCTCCCTAACCCTAGAGCGGTTGACCACGAGATCTTGCCCTTTGACTTTCCACGGATAGGCTTTGAACAGTGGACCTCTCCACCCGGTTGTGTTAGGTCATCTCAGAGGGACACCTGGGAGCAACATCCGGGCCAAACCGACATCTACATCCCCTCCGTGTAGACCCGATGCGTCCGTTTCCCCCCTCCAGGTGCCGGCGGCGGCGCCGTCCGTGAGGGGGGCACACCCGGACACGCGTGCCGGGCGTTTGCAACCACCACAACACTTCCAAACACATGAGAGGCTGCCTACGCAAGATTTGGCGGCATGCAGGCCCCCGGAGGCCGCCGGCCACAGCCGTAGACGCGCGAAGGGCAATCCACGTAGAGGGATTTTTCGGATACTTCTCCATCACCAAAAATTATGAAAAAAAATATTATCGTTCCTATAGCACATGTGCACACGTCGTGCAAAAAAACTCATGATTTTATCGCGCTCCGAGTATTTAATAATATTCACGCCGCATCGTTACCGCAGAATGGCTACTACCGTGTCATTGCCGTCCGTTAGGGGGGGGCATGCTCCGGAGACGCGTGCCGCCTCTTCGGACATGCCACCACACCACCCCGCATGTATGAGGGCCCGGTGCGATGCTCCGGTGGCATTGCTACCCCCCAGGGCCCCCGATCCGCCTAACCCTGTAGCGTTTGACCACGGGATCTAGCCCTTTGACTTTGCACGGACGGGATTTGACCAGTGGACCTCTCCACCCGGTTGTGTTAGGTCAGCCCATAGGAACACTTTGGAGCAACATCCGGGCCAGACCCACAGCAAGATCCCCTCCGTGTAGACCCGACGCGTCCGTTTCCCCCCTCCAAGTGCCGGCGGCGGCGCCGTCCGTGAGGGGGGGCACACCCCGGACACGCGTGCCGGGCGTTTGCAACCACCACAACACTTCCAAACTCGTGAGAGGCCACCTACGCAAGATTTGGCGGCATGCTAGCCCCCGGAGGCCGCCGGCCACAGCCGTAGACGCGCGAAGGGCAATCCGCGTAGAGGGAATTTTTCGGATACTTCTCCATCACCAAAAATTATGAAAAAATATTTTCGTTCCTATAGCACATGTGCCCACGTCGTGCAAAAAACTCATGATTTTATCGCGCTCCGAGTATTTAATAATATTCACGCCGCATCGTTACCGCAGAATGGCTACTACCGTGTCATCGCCGTCCGTGAGGGGGGCCACGCCCCGGAGACACGTGCCGCCTCTTCGGACATGCCACCACACCACCCCACATGTATGAGGGCCCGGTGGGATGCTCCGGTGGCATTGCTACCCTCCCAGGGCCCCCGTCCCGCCTAACCCTGTAGCGTTTGACCAAGGGATCTAGCCCTTTGACTTTGCACGGACGGGATTTGACCAGTGGACCTCTCCAGCCGGTTGTGTTAGGTCAGCCCATAGGAACACTTTGGAGCAACATGCGGGCTAGACCCACAGCAAGATCCCCTCCGTGTAGACACGACGCGTCCGTTTCCCCCCTCCAAGTGCCGGCGGTGGCTCCGTCCGTCAGGGGGGCCAAACCCCGGAGACGCGTGCCGCCTCTTCGAACATGCCACCACACCACCCCGCATGTATGAGGGCCCGGTGCGACGCTCCGGTGGCATTGCTACCCCCCAGGGCCCCTGTCCTGCCTAACCCTAGAGCGGTTGACCACGAGATCTTGCCCTTTGACTTTCCACGGACAGGCTTTGAACAGTGGTCCTGTCCACCCGGTTGTGTTAGGTCAGCTCAGAGGGACACCTGGGAGCAACATCCGGGCCAAACCGACAGCTACATCCCCTCCGTGTAGACCCGATGCGTCCGTTTTCCCCCTCCAGGTGCCGGCGGCGGCGCCGTCCGTTAGGGGGGCCACGCCCCTGAGATGCGTGCCGCCTCTTTGAACATGCCACAACACCACCTCGCATGTATGAGGGTCCGGTACGATGCTCCGGTGGCATTGCTACCCCCCCCCAGGGCCCCCGTCCCGCCTAACCATGGAGCGGTTGACCACGAGATCTAGCCTTTTGACTTCCCACGGACGGGCTTTGACCAGTGGACCTCTGCACCCGGTAGTGTCAGGTCACCCGTAGGGACACCCGGGAGCAACATCCGGGCCAAACCCACAGCTACATCCACCGTGTAGACCCGACGCGTCCGTTTCCCCCCTCCAGGTGCCGGCGCCGTCCATGAGGGGGGCACACCGCGGACGTGAGGGGGGTCACACTCTGGAGACGGGTGTCGGGCGTTTGCAACCGCCACAAAACTTTTGTCGGCATAGCTGTTTTTGATTTTAATAAAATATAATGATCTATATTCAAAAGAACATGACCGCACATTATTAACGTGCTCGAAAAATACAAACCATATATATATTCATAATATATGAAAAAAATACAAACTACATATATATTCGTATGTATGTTTATATTTAACATGCTACATGTTAGTTTATATAATAATACATAAAAAAGCTTAAAAAAATACATATGAAAAAAAAGTCTACCTATGCCGACGGCTATGCCGTCGGCATAGAGACGGCCGGGTTTTAGGCGGCGGGCGGCGTGCCGCGGATCGCTGGCGTGGCAGGTATGCCGACGGCAGCCGTCGGCTTAGCTCATGGACGGTGCGCCGCGGATCTGTGACGTGGCATGACGTGGCGTGCCAGGTATGCCGACGGCAGCCGTCGGCATAGATTTGACGACGTTAGCCGCTGGTCACGGGCGGGGTCGCCGGGCCCACGGGTGTGCCGACGGCCTGGGTATGCCGACGGCTGCTGTCGCCATGTTCGCAGCTGGGCCGACGACATATGTATGCCGACGGGTGCCGTCGGCTTAGCTCGTGGTAGCCCGACGGCCAAGATACGCCGACGGCCGAGACGTGGCTGTCGGCATTGATTTGACCGTCGGGGTAGGGCCAGTTTCCGGTAGTGTAGGGCATATCGCCCAGTCGGCAGTCACGGCCATACAAGAGAAAGACAGAGATTAAATTATTATACTGTGCAGTACTTTTGTTTATTTTCAGTGTAAGTTGTTTACTTGTTGCTCTATAATTAAATATTCTCAAGTGCACACACTTTTTTACATTGAACAACTATTATGGGCTAGCAAAAACAAGCACCTTTTTTTGCAGTGACAAAAACAAGCTCCTTACATTCGGTAACATCACTTGCGACACCAAATAAAACCGCCAAAATACCCGCAAGAAATTAAAAATATATAAATTAGACACAAAACGGCAACCATCATGAACAAAAAAAATGAAGAAACAAAGTAGAAGAAACTCACACGTATAGAACATCCTGGCGAAAACTTCAAAACTTGATACTGATTTAGAAAAGTAATCATTCACCAGAAAATTATTAAACTCAACATTGGACATGCAAAAACTCATTGAAAATGAATTTGATTAAAGTTCAACATTTAAATAATATACGTACAAAAATAATAAATAATAGATGGTCAAATGTTGCTGAAATATCAACTAAATCAGATCTTGAATGGTCAAATAACTATTTTTAGGGATAACGGAAACATCAAGAACTCGGATATCAATTCATCATTCAGGCGGCCACACAGATCTTTAATATAGTTATGCTCCATAAGCGTCTCTGACCTTTCTCTTTTTTTCCGGAACGAGGAACGTGGCCATGCGTACCGGCACAATGAACAACCAGACCGATTCCTAGAAAAAGGCGCCCTGCTTGCCATCACCCACCCACACCATCGTCACGGAAGAGAAGAGGTTCCTAGCTATCATGGTGATCGCATGGTAGCTCCATGCCAACCCAATGGCGCTTCGGGTGACACCAAGCGTACTAGACCAATCTAAGGCATAGTGCACGCCGGAACCTTTCGTGGTCTTGCAATACTAGGCCACCCAGGTTGAGCGGCGAGCAGACATTCTTCCACACCACCTTGCATTTGCCATCAGAGAGCTCATTTATCACGCGCCCAAAGGAAATAACACGTAATCTTGCTGATCCCTTGAATAATTCCTTTGGCGCCCGCAGAAAGGTTTAGGGTAAAGTTTGGCATGGCGTCGATTACAGAACGCAAGAGCATATGTCCCCTCGCCATGGGCGTGAGTCTAATCTTCAAGCCGGCCAGATGAGCACGTCAAGAATGAACTAAAGTTGGACCTGTCGGATCCACTTGATTGTGATTGGCAGACCTAGATACTACATTGGGAAACTGGACCTTTGTAACACCCTCGATGCGACTATAGCTCCCACGTGTCGAGTCACGACTTAGAGACATAATCCATTGAAGGCATATGTCGCAAGTTAGGCAATCTTCACAACATCCCATGTAATATAATAATGAAAGGGGAGATAACATAGTTGGCTTACACTTGCCACGTCAATCAAGTACATAAATAACATTACATCATCCAAACACTCATGGCCCGTCTACGGCGCCAAAATAAAAGAGAACCCAACATGCGACACGGTCCCAATCACCCCCAACTGGGCACCACTACTGATCATCGGGAAAGGAAACATAGTAACGTTGAGAGTCTTCGTCGAACTCCCACTTGAGCTCATACGCGTCTCCTGGAGCGGAATCATCAGGCCCTGCATCTGGTGTAATAGTAATCTGTGAGCCACAGGGACTCAGCAATCTCGCACCCTCGCGATCAAGACTATTTAAGCTTATAGGTAAGGCAAGGTAAATATGTGGAGCTGCAGTAAGCGACTAGCAAATATGGTGGCTAACTTATTCGCAAAAGAGAGCGAGAAGAGAAGGAAAAGCACGAGCGAGAAACTAGAGAGCAACCTGCGCAAACATTACTCCAACACCGTGTCCACTTCCTGGACTCCGCCGAGAAGAGGCCATCACGGTAACACACTCAGTTGATTCATTTTAATTAAGTTAAGGTTCAAGTTATCTACAACCGGACATTAACAAATTCCCATCTGCCCATAACCGCGGGCACGGCTTTCGAAAGTTCAATCCCTGCAGGGGAGTCCCAACTTAGCCCATGACAAGCTCTCACGGTCAACGAAGGAATAGACCTCCTCCCAAGACGTTCCGATTAGACTCGGTATCTCGGTAATTCAAGACACTTCAACAGGTTAAAACAAGACCAGCAACACCGCCCGAATGTGCCGACAAATCCTGATAGGAGCTGCACATATCTCTTTCTCAGGGCACACTCAGATGAGTGCTCCATACAACTAAAATCAAACCTCGAGTTTCCCCGAGGGGGCGCTGCACAGGACTCTAGTTTGGACCAACACTCAGAGGAGCACTGGCCCGGGGGGGTTTAAAATAAGACGACCCTTGGGCTCCGGAAACCCAAGGGAAAAAGAGGCTAGGTGGCAAATTGTAAGACCAAGGTTGGGCATTGCTGGAAAAGCTTTAATCAAGGCGTACTATCAAGGGGTTCCCATTATAACCCAACCGCGTAAGGAACACAAAATCCGGGAACATAACACCGATATGACGGAAACTAGGGCGGCAAGAGTGGAACAAAGCACTAGGCGAGAGGCCGAGCCTTCCACCCTTTACCAAGTGTATAGATGCATTAAGATAACAAGATAATATAATGATATCCCAACAAGTAAATAAATGTTCCAACGAGGAACGACCTCCAACCTTCACCTGCAACTAGCAACGGTATAAGAGGGGTTGAGCAAAGCGGTAACATAGCCAATCAACGGTTTGCTAGGACAATGGTGGGTTAGAGATTTGACATGGCAATTTGGGAGGCTTGCAAGCAAATGGTAGGCATCGTAGCATTGGCATAGCAAAAGAGCGAGCAAACTAGCATAGCAAAGATAGTAGTGTTTTCGAGGGTATGATCATCTTGCCTGCACAGTTGTCAGAGTTGACTGGATCCTCAAAAGCAAACTCAACGGGCTCCTCGTTAGCGAACTCGTCTTCCGGATCTACCCAAACAAGACAAACAAGCAATAAGGACACAATCAACCACGTGCAAGGATCAAGCGATATGATGCAATGATGATATGCTATGCGGGATGCGATGCGGGATGCAAAATGCAAGATATGACAGGAAATGCATGAACCTGGCCTCAACTTGGAAAACCAAGTGTGCAACTGGAAAGATGAGATGAAATCGCTTGAAAACGATATAAAGAATGCCGGAATCGGAGTTACGGTTTGGAAATGGCCAGCGATTCAAAAATGACACCGGTCTGCGATTTACAGCAAGTAGGCATCTAAATGCAATGAAATGAACATGCTAATGCAACCAAACATGACAACAAAATATATGGCAGGGATGCACACAAGATGCTTAACAAAAGTCTAGCACTGAGCTATGGCCAATTCATCCATTAACAGGTTCAAACAAGCATGGCAAAAATGCAAATGACAAACAGATCTCAGACTTAGTGAAATTAACACTTGTCTGGAATTTCAGATCAGGTAGCCCTCTTCGGAGCAACAAAGCTACATGCTACAGGATTTGAACAAGGCAAAGTAAAGCATGACATGGAGCTACTCAAAGAGCTTAACAAAAGTCCCTTAGTGACCTTGAGCCAAAAGGGATCAGAAAATACAATTGCAAGCATGTGAACATAGCAAAAACATAATCAGTTTTCATACTTAGTGAAAAACTGCCACATGTTGAAATATAACTCAAGTAGGCATGTTTACGAGCTCGATGCACTCACTACGGTGCAAGTCATGGCAAGACAAGCATACACCTATAAAGAAGGCACAAAATGCAAGCTAGAAATGGCAAGAACAATAGCATAGCATGCACGGATCAACTACAACATCACCGGCAAAATTGCAAACAAGTTGACAATCTGCCCAGATTCACAAAGTAGCAAAAGTAGAGCTCGATTGACTCAAGCTAGGGTGCTCCATAATTGCAAACAAAGACATGGATGGATAGTGCACTGCAATATTAACAAAACATCCTTACTGATTATCCTCAAAAGAGGCACGGATCACTAGGAAATAATAAGAACATATGGCATCATGAGATAAACAGCCCCAGGACAGTGAAATCACCAAGTCCCTGAAAACAGAATTAGCATGTGCACCACTTTGCAAGCTTGCACAAGTCACCACACACATCACAAAAATACATGGGTTGAACCTCTGGAAAGATGACAAAACCCTTAACAAAACATATGTAGAACTCACGGGCATATCATGCACACAATATCATGGCAAAAATGACAAAAGTGCTAAACGGAGTAACAGATCTGACAATGAACTCAAATGAAAATGATGCAATGGAATGAAATGATGTACTCTCTGAGATGAACATTTTGATATGCTATATGCATGAATCAGAGCTACGGATGCAAAGTTACGGGGGCTACGGACAGGGGCACTTGGATCGGAATTTCTGGGACTTAGAGAAAAAAACACCTCGCGGGATCTAGGGTTTACTGTACGCACGCGAACCGAGGCGGCGGCGCGGTTCGCCGGAGATGGTGAGGACGGCGGCGGCCGAGGTCGGCGGCGGCGGATCCGGCGGTGAGGAGGCGAGGGGCGGCGGAGATGGCGCGGCGCGGCAGCCGGGGCGACGAGGAGCTCCGGGCGGCGATGGCGCGCGGCGGCGGCGCGGAGGCGGCGAGCGGCGCGCGGGGGAAGACGAGGCGGGCGGCGGCGCGGCACGCGGGCCGAGGAGGGCCCCGCGCGGGCCTGGCGGGCCGGCGGCGGAGGGGCGGCGAAGTGGGCACGCGGCGCCACATGGCGGTCCGTGGATGGCTGGCGGCGGAGCGGACAATGTTCGTCGGCGCGGTTTTTGTCCGGCGCGGCGCGGTGGGTTGGATCTAGGGTTTGAGGAGGAGGGGGATCCGGGATTTTTCGAGGGGGTCTATATATAGGCATAGGAGGAGTTAGGAGAGTCCAAATGAGGTGCGGTTTTCGCCCACGCGATCGTGATCGAACGCTCTAGATGATGGAGCAGAGTTAGATGGGTTTTGGGCCAAATTGGAGGGGTGTTGGGCTGCAACACACACGAGGCCTTTTCGGTCCCTCGGTTAACCGTTGGAGTATCAAACGAAGTCCAAATTATACGAAACTTGACAGGCGGTTTACCGGTAGTAAACCAAGGCCGCTTGGCAAGTCTCGGTCCAATCCGGAAATGTTTAATCACCACACACAAAAGAAAGCTAGAAATGACCACCAGAGGAGAACGAAGTGCCGGAATACAAAACGGACAACGGGGAAAATGCTCGAATGCATGAGACGAACACGTATGCAAATGCAATGCACATGATGACATGATATGAGATGCATGACAACGACAACAACACACGGAGACAAAACCCGAACCCGAGGAAATAAATATAACTTAACGCCGGAAACGGCAAGAGTTGGAGTACAAATTGGAAAGTTACATCCGGGGTGTTACAACCTTCCAGTCAGAAAAAATATGGAGCAAGTTGTCAAGGGCGACATCATCGCACCTGATCGGAAACTCGATTTCTGCAGGTTGACATGCAGGCGCGACGTATCCCTGAAGACAACGGGGAAATCTCTTTTCGTAAGTGATTTACGTAGGAGTAGCATTTTTGCCAAGGAGAGCATCGACCTACTCACGGCCCGGGTTTGTTGATGTCGGTTACATGCATTCTAATCATGTAGAGGCCATAGTTGTATTCATGATGGTTGTATATATTCCCTTCGTGTGATATTATGAGTTAGTAAGAACTATACTTTATCAAAAAAAACTCTTGAAATTATACATGCATTCAAGATAACAGTATGTATTCGAGATACGAATTTTTGTCTATATAATGACAACCAACCAATGTCCTTTCCAACGAAGACCTAACTGATTTGATACTATAAGTAAAAAAAACATGCTGCATGCCTGTAGGACGTGCGCATCACATCAATTGGATGAGAAACCTTGTATTCATTGAAGCTTTGGGGGATGCATGAGGTTGTAAAACACATGGCTGGGCATAACAGCGCGACACATTGGGCACGTCTTGGCTCTGTGCAGCCACGGCGTAAGGCAGGAGCGGTGGAAAGCGTGCGAGCAACCAGGCAGCCTCACAGCGTCTTCATCCTCCACCAGGTCCGACAGGCAGATACAACACTCCGTCGTATCCTCGACGCAGTGGCGGACCTACCATTGGGGCGAGCAGGGGCGGCCGCCCCGGCTCTCCTGATGCGGATCAAGGTACCCAGCTCAGCCCTTTTCAGTTTTAGTCAAAGGGGAGGAGCGCCATTGACGATGAGATTCGTTTCTGTTGAATAGTCGTGTTCCTGAGGAAGAAGAAAGAAAAGATGGGCCTAAACGGCTTGGACTTTGTGGGCTTTAGTTAGGTGTGGTAGGCCCATTATTTATTTTTCAGGAACCAACACACCACGTGCCTGTAGCCTGCTGAATCGTTCGATTCAGTACTGTTCGATTGGAGAAAAATTCCCACACTGCCTCCCAAATTCCAATCCTTAGCTCACCTTCCCGAGCATGTCAGTAGGCATTGAGATTTGGATACATTTTTTTTTACATGTTGTAGGTTTTGCTTGGAGTTTTGGGACATGTTTTTACAGCCAATGAGTGTTCAGGCAACAGAGATCATGTTAGTTTCTAAGATGTTTTTAATATAATTTTCCATATTCTTAATAGTATAATCTTATCTATACTAAAACTGAATCTTTCAAGGCCATTTATTGCGTTGGAAACACTTGTATTTGTGCCTCAATTTTTTTTGTCCTGACCTGTTCGCCCTGGCTAACTTGAATTCCTTGGTCCGCCACTGCCTCGACGACCGTCACCTTGATATTAAGAGATATGTCAATGTCGTAGCAACCAGCCTGGTCACCGAGGCTACGAAGGACGAGCTGGGCGACATCGTCGGGCAGGAACTCGTCCCCCCGGTTGGCGCGGGCGAGATCGAACCCCTCAAGGACCGGCGTCTCCCCTGTGGACGGCGTCGCTGCAGGCCCGGCGGCTTCCGAAGGTGGCCTTGGGGTCGCGGATCGGGAACACCTCGTAGATCCCCTGCGGCACCTCGTGCCGGACGCTTGCGCCTGCCCTGGAGCCTAGCTTGCCCAGCTCATAGCTCGCGACCAACTTACCTAGCAGTTTCACGATGCACCGTTTGTTTGCGTGGGTTTTGGCCCGCCTGCGGACGGTGGCTTCTTCGCGGACTCAACACTCCGCGGCGCAGGACGGCATGTTCCTGAACGGCGAAGGCAGCGCCGCCGCCGCCATTGAATCGAGGTCTCCCTGAAGAGTCTAACCTATTGCTAGATTTGCTGAGCTCCGTTAAGGAATATAAGGAAAGGTGGTACCGTGCGTATATAGAAAGACTATAGACGCTCGTCGTGTCAGGGTTTAACCCTATATTCAAATTATGTACTTCATTGCTCCTCAAAATTTACTAGATTATTAACCCTATACCTTTTTGTCGATTCAGATATGACGTGAACAAGGCAAACTCTACGTACACGTATTGGTAATCAGCAACGCAACGGCTTGGAAAAAGCGGCATCTACCCAGTCGTATACGGGACGTACATGTAGGGTACGTACTCCATATATTGCCAACTGCCGTAGACTCGGGTCGAGACGTCCAAACTGCAAACCCCCGATTTAGTTCGCTTCGCCACAACACCTCCGCCGCCGGAAACCCACCAAGAAGCCGATCGATCCATGGACACGACGAGACCGACGGGCGGGGAGATGCCGGCACCGAACATCATCGACTGCGCGACGAGGCCATCGTTGGCGCCATTTTCGGCTCCATCTACCACTTCATCAAGGACGTCTACACCTCCCCAAACGGGAGCCGCCTCGCCGTTGGCTTTCTGGCGGTCCCCATGAACGCACTCTACGTGGGCCGTTGGGCAGCCTGTTTTGGCGTTGCCCAGTCGACCAAGTGCACCGTCCAGCACGTGTCCCCGGGATACCCCTTTGGAAACATGGTCGCCTTAGGAGTCGCCCAAACCCTCTTCGCCATGCATCACGAGTCACGCGTGGCCCTCCGCACCGGGCTTCTAGCTGCGGCGATGGGCGGGGTCCTTGACATGGCCGTTTATAGCCGAAAACTCTCTGCTTGCACAGCTGGGGTTCCCGCCACCTCACCTCGTGTTTGATTGATGTTTTTTTTTCCGGAAAGGGGGACTCCCTGGCCTCTGCATCAGAATGATGAATACGGCCACATTTATTAAAAAGTAAACGAGGTTCAACAAGGTCTAAAAGTCTGGAAACAAATAGAAGGGCTAGCTCACACAGAGCCTCAACGCCAAAACAAAATGCCCAACACGCCACAACCGGCTGGCAATAGAGAAGATAGGTAAACTAATCGCCTATCCTATTACATGACCGTCATCCAAACCGGTTGAAGATATCCCGCGCCACCATCTTCCACCGGACAGATCCAGTAACCAAACGCTCCCTGGCCGCCGTCGGAGTGAGTAAGGACCACATACGGATCAGCGCAGTAGCCCGGAATAAAACCTGCAAAAAATGAATAGTTGTTATTCTGTTAAAAGCCAAATCATTTCTGCAGTTCCAAATTGCCCATAACAACGCACATACTCCTACACGAATGTGTCTAGCTGTTTCGGACTCTATCCCAGCAAGCCATGTCCCGAATAACATGTTGACCGAAGTGGGTGGAGTAATGTTAAAGGCAATTTGTACAGAGCGCCACAAAACTCTTGTCAACATGCAATTGGGGACCCTCAACACACACACACACATCCCCTAGTTGCGAGTTGATGGTCAACTTGCAACTGGGGGGCACGAATAAACACACACACACACACAAGTTGCGAGTTGATGGGTAACTTGCAACTGGGGTCGTCAACAAACAGACACCCCCCCTAGTTGCGAGCAGATGCTTGACATGCAACTGGGGACCCCTTGACAAAAAGACACACACACGCACACACCCCTACTTGCAAGTCGGTTATCAACATGCAATTGGGGACTCTCGACACACAACACACACACATCCCCTAGTTGCGAGTTGATGGTCAACTTGCAACTGGGGGCCACGAATAAACACATATACACACACTCCCAAACACATACACACCTAGTTGCGAGTCGATGGGCAACTTGCAACTGGGTGTCCTGAACAAACACGCACCCCCTAGTTGTGAGTCGATGCTTTACATGCAACAGGGAACCCCTTGACAAACACACACACACACACACACACATGCACACACCTCTAGTTGCAAGTCGGTTATCGACATGCAATTGGGGACCCTCGACACACACACACGCATCCCCTAGTTGCGAGTTGATGGTCAACTGGGGGCCACGAATAAACACACACACACATGCACCCCTAGTTGCGAGTCGATGGGCAACTTGCAACTGGGGGTCCTCAACAAACACGCACCCCCTAGTTGCGAGTCGATGCTTGACATGCAACAGGGGACCCCTTGACAAAAAGACACACACACACACACACACCTCTAGTTGCAAGTCGGTTATCGACATGCAATTGGGGACCCTCGACACACACACATCCCCTAGTTGCGAGTTGACGGTCAACTTGCAACTGGGGGCCACAAATAAAACACACATACATACACGCACCCCTAGTTACGAGTCGATGCTTGACATGCAACTGGGGACCCCTTGACAAAAAGACACACACACACACACTAGTTGCAAGTCGGTTATTGACATGCAATTGGGGACCCTCGACACACACACACACATCCCCTAGTTGCGAGTGGATGGTCAACTTACAATTGGGAGACACGAATAAAACACACACACACACGCACAGACACACACACCTAGTTGCGAGTCGATGGGCAACTTGCAACTGGGGGTCCTGAACAAACAGACACCCCTAGTTGCGAGTCGATGCTTGACATGCAACTAGGTACCCCTTGACAAAAAGACACACACACACACCTCTAGTTGCAAGTCGGTTATCGACATGCAATTGGGGACCCTCGACACATACTCACACACATTCCTTAGTTGCGAGTTATCAACTTGTAATTGTGGGCCACGAATAAACACACACACACCCTAGTTGCGAGTCGATGGGCAACTTGCAACTGGGGGTCCTCAACAAACACACACCCCCTAGTTGTGAGTCTATGCTTGACATGCAACTGGGGATCCCTTGACAAAAAGACACACACACACACACACACACACCTCTAGTTGCAAGTCGGTTATCGACATGCAATTGGGGACCTTCGACACACACATGTCCCTTAGTAGCGAGTTGATGGTCAACTTGCAACTGGGGGCCACAAATAAAACACACATACGGACACACACACATACACCCTAGTTGTGAGACGATGCTTGACATGCAATTGGGGACCCCTTAAAAAAAGACACACACGCACACTCTCTAGTTGCAAGTCGGTTATCGACATGTAATTGGGGACCCTCGACACACACACACACTCCCTAGTTGCGGGTTGATGGTCAACTTGCAACTGGGGGTCACGAATAAACACACACACACACATACACACACACACACACACCCTAGTTGCGAGTCAGTTACCAAAATGCAATTTGGGACCTTCGACACACACACACACACACAAACATCCGCTAGTTGCGAGTTGATGGTCAACTTGCAACTGGGGGCCACGAATAAACACACACACACACACACCCTAGTTGTGAGTCGATGGGCAACTTGCAACTGGGGCTCGTCAACAAACACACACACACCCTAGTTGCAAGTCGATGCTTGATATGCAACTGGGGACCCCTTGACAAAAAGGCACACACACACACCCTAGTTGCAAGTCATTTATCGACATGCAATTGGGACCCTCGACACACACACACACATCCCCTAGTTGTGAGTTGGTGGTCAACTTGCAACTCGGGGCCACGAATAAAACACACACACACACATACACTCTATCTCTAGTTGCAAGTTAGTTATCGACATGCAATTGGGGACCCTCGACACACACACCCACATCCCCTAGTTGCGAGTTGATGGTCAACTTGCAACTGGGGCCACGAATAAACACACACACACACACATACACACCTAGTTGCGAGTTGGTGGTCAACTTGCAATTGGGGGCCACGAATAAAACACACACACTCTCTCTCTAGTTGCAAGTTGGTTATCGACATGCAATTGGGGACCCTCGACACACACACACATCCCCCCTAGTTGGGAGTTGATGGTCAACTTGCAACTGGGGCCACGAATAAACACACACACACACACACACTAGTTGCGAGTCGGTTATCAACATGCAATTGGGGACCCTCGACGCACACACACCAGGATAATGATGAACTCCTTCAAGACAAACAAACAACAGAGGAACAAACCAGCTGTGTACTAAGGGTAGACTTGCAACTTATAAAAAAAGGCGTCCATCAATTGCATGTCATATGTGAAGTTAGACTTGTTGGAAATATGCCCTAGAGGCAATAATAAAAGGATTATTATTATATTTCCTTGTTCATGATAATTGTCTTTTATTCATGCTATAATTGTGTTATCCGGAAATCGTAATACATGTGTGAATACATAGACGCCAACATGTCCCTAGTAAGCCTCTAGTTGACTAGCTCGTTGATCAACAGATAGTCATGGTTTCCTGACTATGGACATTGGATGTCATTGATAACGAGATCACATCATTAGGAGAATGATGTGATGGACAAGACCCAATCTTAAATATAGCACAAGATCGTATAGTTCGTTTGCTAGAGTTTTTCCAATGTCAAGTATCTTTTCCTTAGACCATGAGATCGTGTAACTCCCGGATACCGTAGGAGTGCTTTGGGTGTACCAAACGTCACAACATAACTGGGTGACTATAAAGGTATACTACGGGTATCTCCGAAAGTGTCTGTTGGGTTGACACGGATCAAGACTGGGATTTGTCACTCCGTATGACGGAGAGGTATCTCTGGGCCCACTCGGTAATGCATCATCATAATGAGCTCAAAGTGACCAAGTGTCTGGTCACGGGATCATGCATTACGGTACGAGTAAAGTGACTTGCCGGTAACGAGATTAAACGAGGTATTGGGATACCAACGATCGAATCTCGGGCAAGTAACGTACCGATTGACAAAGGAAATTGTATACGGGGTTGCTTGAATCCTTGACATCGTGGTTCATCCGATGAGATCATCGAGGAGCATGTGGGAGCCAACATGGGTATCCAGATCCCGCTGTTGGTTATTGACCGGAGAGCCATCTCGGTCATGTCTACATGTCTCCTGAACCCGTAGGGTCTACACACTTAAGGTTCGGTGACGCTAGGGTTGTAGAGATATGTATATGCAGTAAACCGAAAGTTGTTCGGAGTCCCGGATGAGATCCCGGACGTCACGAGGAGTTTCGGAATGGTCCGGAGGTAAAGAATTATATATAGGAAGTGCTATTTCGGCCATCGGGACAAGTTTCGGGGTCACCGGTATTGTACCGGGACCACCGGAAGGGTCCCGGGGGTCCACCGGGTGGGGCCACCTATCCCGGAGTGCCCCATGGGCTGAAGTGGGAGGGGAACCAGCCCCTAGTGGGCTGGTGCACCCCTCCTTGGGCCTTCCCCCTGCGCCTAGGGTTGGGAACCCTAGGGTGGGGGGGCGCCCCACTTGCCTTGGGGGGCACTCCACCCCCCTTGGCCGCCGCCCCCTTGGGAGATTGGATCTCCAGGGCCGGCGCCCCCCCTGGGGACCCTATATATAGAGGGGGGAGGGAGGGCAGCCGCACCCCATGCCCCTGGCGCCTCCCTCTCCCCTCCAAGACCTCCTCCTCCTCCGTAGAGAACGGCTAAGCCCTGCTACGGTGACTACTGCATCCACCACCACGCCGTCGTGCTGCTGGATCTTCATCAACCTCTCCTTCCCCCTTGCTGGATCAAGAAGGAGGAGACGTCACGCTGACCGTACGTGTGTTGAACATGGAGGTGCCGTCCGTTCGGCGCTAGGATCTCCGGTGATTTGGATCACGTGGAGTACGACTTCCTCATCCCCGTTCTTTGAACGCTTCCGCGCGTGATCTACAAAGGTATGTAGATGCAATCCGATCACTCGTTGCTAGATGAACTCATAGATGGATCTTGGTGAAACCGTAGGAAATTTTTTGTTTTCTGCAACGTTCCCCAACAGTGGTATCAGATCTAGGTCTATGCGTAGTTCTCTTTGCACGAGTAGAACACAATTTGTTGTGGGCGTAGATGTTGTCAACTTTCTTGCAGCTACTAGTCTTATTTTGCTTCAGCGGTATTGTGGGATGAAGCGGCCCGGACCGACCTTACACGTACGCTTACGTGAGACTGGTTCCACCGACTGACATGCACTAGTTGCATAAAAGGTGGCTAGCGGGTGTCTGTCTCTCCCACTTTAGTTGGAGCAGATTCGATGAAAAGGGTCCTTATGAAGGGTAAATAGAAGTTGACAAATCACGTTGTGGCTTTTACGTAGGTAAGAAAATGTTCTTGCTAGAACCCTATTGCAGCCACGTAAAACTTGCAACAACAATTAGAGGACGTCTAACTTGTTTTTGCAGCAAGTGCTTTGTGATGTGATATGGCCAAAGTTGTGATGAATGATGAATGATATATATGTGATGTATGCGATCATGTTCTTGTAATAGGAATCACGACTTGCATGTCGATGAGTATGAAAACCGGCAGGAGCCATAGGAGTTGTCTTTATTTTTTGTATGACCTGCGTGTCATTGAGAAACGCCATGTAAATTACTTTACTTTATTGCTAAACGTGTTAGCCATAGTAGTAGAAGTAATAGTTGGCGAGCAACTTCATGGAGACACGATGATGGAGATCATGATGATGGAGATCATGGTGTCATGCCGGTGACAAGATGATCATGGAGCCCCAAGATGGAGATCAAAGGAGCTATGTGATATTGGCCATATCATGTCACTATTATTATTTGATTGCATGTGATGTTTATCATGTTTTTGCATCTTGTTTACTTAGAACGACGGTAGTAAATAAGATGATCCCTCATAATAATTTCAAGAAAGTGTTTCCCCTAACTGTGCACCGTTGCGACAGTTCGTTGTTTCGAAGCACCACGTGATGATCGGGTGTGATAAATTCCAACGTCACATACAACGGGTGTAAGACAGATTTACACATGCAAACACTTAGGTTGACTTGACGAGCCTAGCATGTAGAGACATGGCCTCGGAACACAGAAGACCGAAAGGTCGAGCATGAGTCGTATAGAAGATACGATCAACATGAAGATGTTCACCGATGTTGACTAGTCCGTCTCACGTGATGATCGAACACGACCTAGTTAACTCGGATCATGTTATACTTAGATGACTGGAGGGATGTCTATCCGAGTGGGAGTTCATTATATAATTTGATTAGATGAACTTAATTATCATGAACTTAGTCTAAAATCTTTACAATATGTCTTGTAGATCAAATGGCCCACGTTGTCCTCAACTTCAACGCGTTCCTAGAGAAAACCAAGCTGAAAGACGATGGCAGCAATTATACGGACTGGGTCCGGAACCTGAGGATCATCCTCATAGCTGCCAAGAAAGATTATGTCCTAGAAGCACCGCTAGGTGACGCACCCGTCCCACAGAACCAAGACGTTATGAACGCTATGCAGACACGCGCTGATGACTACTCCCTCGTTGAGTGCGGCATGCTTTACAGCTTAGAACCGGGGCTCCAAAAACGTTTTGAGAGATACGGAGCATATGAGATGTTCGAAGAGCTGAAAATGGTTTTTCAAGCTCATGCCCGGGTCGAGAGATATGAAGTCTCCGACAAGTTCTTCAGCTGTAAGATGGAGGAAAATAGTTCTGTCAGTGAGCACATACTCACTATGTCTGGATTACATAACCGCTTAACTCAGCTGGGAGTTAATCTCCTGGATGACGCGGTCATTGACAGAATCCTTCAGTCGCTTCCACCGAGCTACAAGAGCTTTGTGATGAACTTCAATATGCAGGGGATGGAAAAGACCATTCCTGAGGTATTTTCAATGCTGAAATCAGCAGAGGTAGAAGTCAAAAAGGAACATCATGTGTTGATGGTCAATAAAACCACCAAGTTCAAGAAAGGCAAGGGTAAAAAGAACTTCAAGAAGGACACAAGGGAGTTGCCGCGCCCGGTAAGCAAGCTGCCGGGAAGAAGCCAAAGAATGGACCCAAGCCCGAGACTGAGTGCTTTTATTGCAAGGGAAGTGGTCACTGGAAGCGGAACTGCCCCAAATACTTAGCAGACAAGAAGGCCGGCAACACAAAAGGTATATGTGATATACATGTAATTGATGTGTACCTTACCAGTATTCATAGTAGCTCCTGGGTATTTGATACCGGTGCGGTTGCTCACATTTGTAACTCAAAACAGGAGTTGTGGAATAAACGGAGACTGGCGAAGAACGAGGTGACGATGCGCGTCGGGAATGGTTCCAAGGTCGATGTGATCGCCGTCGGCACGCTACCTCTACATTTACCCACGGGATTAGTTTTAAACCTCAATAATTGTTATTTAGTACCAGCTTTGAGCATGAACATTGTATCAGGATCTCGTTTAATTCGAGATGGCTACTCATTTAAATCCGAGAATAATGGTTGTTCTATTTATATGAGAGATATGTTTTATGGTCATGCTCCTATGGTGAATGGTTTATTCTTAATGAATCTCGAGCATAATGCTACACATATTCATAGTGTGAATACCAAAAGATGTAAGGTTGATAATGATAGTCCCACATACTTGTGGCACTGCCGCCTTGGTCACATAGGTGTCAAACGCATGAAGAAGCTCCATGCAGATGGACTTTTAGAGTCTCTTGATTACGAATCATTTGACACGTGCGAACCATGCCTCATGGGTAAGATGACCAAGACTCCGTTCTCAGGAGCAATGGAGCGAGCAACCAACCTATTGGAAATCATACATACTGATGTGTGCGGTCCAATGAGTGTTGAGGCTCGTGGTGGCTATCGTTATGTTCTCACCCTCACTGATGACTTGAGTAGATATGGGTATGTCTACTTAATGAAACACAAGTCTGAAACCTTTGAAAAGTTCAAGGAATTTCAGAGTGAGGTTGAGAATCAATGTGACAGAAAAATCAAGTTTTTGCGATCAGATCGTGGAGGAGAATACTTGAGTCACGAATTTGGTACACACTTAAGAAAATGTGGAATAGTTTCACAACTCACGCCGCCTGGAACACCTCAGCGTAATGGTGTGTCCGAACGTCGTAATCGCACTCTATTGGATATGGTGCGATCTATGATGTCTCTTGCCGACTTACCACTGTCATTTTGGGCTATGCTTTAGAGACTACCGCATTCACTTTAAATAGGGCTCCGTCGAAATCCGTTGAGACGACACCGTATGAATTATGGTTTGGGAAGAAGCCTAAGCTGTCGTTTCTAAAAGTTTGGGGATGCGATGCTTATGTCAAGAAACTTCAACCTGAAAAGCTCGAACCCAAGTCGGAAAAATGTGTCTTCATAGGATACCCTAAAGAAACTATTGGGTATACCTTCTACCTCAGATCCGAAGGCAAGATCTTTGTTGCCAAGAATGGATCCTTTCTAGAGAAAGAGTTTCTCTCGAAAGAAATAAGTGGGAGGAAAGTGGAACTTGATGAAGTATTACCTCTTGAACCGGTAAGTAGCGCAGCTCAAGAAAATGTTCCTGAGGTGCCTGCACCGACTAGAGAGGAAGTTAATGATGATGATCATGAAACTTCAGATCAAGTTGCTACTGAACTTCGTAGGTCCACAAGGACACGTTCCGCACCAGAGTGGTATGGCAACCCTGTCTTAGAAATCATGTTGTTGGACAACGGTGAACCTTCGAACTATGAAGAAGCGATGGCGGGCCCCAATTCCAACAAATGGCTTGAAGCCATGCAATCCGAGATAGGATCCATGTATGAAAACAAAGTGTGGACTTTGACAGTTGCATACTAAGGGTGGACTTGGAACTGGAACAAGAAACAAAAAGTGGCCCCTCAATTGCATGTCAGATGTGTAGTTGGACTTGCAACTAGGACAAAAATGAGTTGGTCCCCAGTTGCATGTCGATAGTGGAGTTGCAACTGGAACAAAAACTGTGCCCCCATTGCATGTCGAGGGTGGAGGTTCAACTCAGACAAAACTCTCCCCGGTTGCGTATCGAGGATGGACTTGCAACTAGGAGAAAAATGGGTCGGGCCCCAAGTTGTGTATCGAGGGTGGACCTGCAACTGGGGTAAAAAACAACGGGGCCCCAATTGCATGTCAAGTGTATAATTGGACTTGCAAAATAGGACAAAGTTGGGCCGGGCGTAGTTGCATATCGAGGGTGGACTTGCAATTGGGACAAAAAATGATGTGTTCCCCAAATGCATGTTGGGGTGGAGTTGCAACTAGGGACAAAAGAGAATTGTCACCCCTCCCCGAGTTGCGTCTCGAGCATAGGCTTGCAACTGAGGGTGGGACCCAATTACATATCAAAGGTCGACTTGCAACTAGACAATAAAAGTCCCCTCCTCCAATTGCATGTCGGTGGTCGAGTGGCAACTAGGACAAATAAGGGCACCCAGATGTCTGTCAAGGATGGACTTTCAACTAGGGAAAATATGGGGTTTTGGGTCGAGTTGTGTATTGAGGGTGGAATTTTAACTAGGACAAAAAACCAAGGCGGTCCCTCCCAATTTCATGTCGGGGATGGAGTTGCAATGTGACGCCCCGAGACCGATGTGCCAGGTGTCCTCCAGTTATTCGCTGTCGTTGCCATGTCATTCGCTTGTGTGTTGCATCTTGTCATGTCATCACATGCATTGCATCTTCATGTTTTCAAAACTTGCATCCGTCCCGGTCTCCTCGTTCTTTCCGTTGTCCGTTCTGAGCCCAGACACACTTGCACGTGCCCGCGGCATGTCCGAAATATTATTTTATAAGTGGCCGGGAAATGTTCTCGGAATGGGTTGAAAGTTGGCATGTGGTCTTATTATAGTGTAGGTAGGCTGCCTGCCAAGTTTCATCGCATTCGGAGTCCGTTTGACGCCCCAACGGATAACTATAGCGGCATTATAGCCGGTCTAACGTCGGATGCTTTCGGTCTCCGGAAACAGATGCCGGGCCCTCTCTCTCTTCTCCCCCTCGCAGTCTCGCCACTGCCCACCTAGTCCATCCTCCTTCCCCTCTTCGCTTCCAGAGTTGTTCGATGCGACCGCACGGTCCGAAACCCTCTCTGCTCAGCGCATCGACCCCCTCGCGCGTCCGAAAGTTGTCCCGAACCCGACCCGAACTGTCGCCACCGTTATGTCCGGATCATCCCCAAACGTCTACAAAATATCACTGTTTTCTTATTCGGACTCCCTAGCCTATTCTTTCTGAACCGTCCGATTTCGATCGGAAGATCCAAATTAGACCTAACATAACCCACTTCTATTTATAATAAGATCAACCCTAGACCCTAGCCAGACAAACTCCCTCCGATCCCGCGTGCGTCGCCACCCCCCTCGGATCCAGCACCGCACCTACCACCTACCTTCCTCATTTTCAGATCCACCCAACCTCCAAATCCTTCCATCTGGACCACCGGATGGAGATCCAATGGCCAGAGGGCGCCCCCTGCAGCTCCTGCAAGCCTCCTCCTTCCTCGATCCAACCAGCCGCAGTAGCAGAGCAGGAGCCCTCGCGCCGAGCCTCGCCGACCCTGCAGGCCACGCCCTCCGGCGACCCCACCGCCAGCGGCCACGACCAGGATCGGCCTCATCCCGTTTCTCTCCTCCTCCTAATTTTTACTCTCTCTCTCACGGTGGCCCTTTCTCTCTCCTTCCCAGGAATAAGCAGGAGCTCGCTCAAGCTCCACGGTGTCGCCGCCGCCATTCCGCTTCGTCCGGTAACCTCTGAGCAAGCGCCACCGCCGGATCTGCTCGAGCCCGCCTCGCCTTGCACCTTGAGTCCCACGTCGGCAAGTGTTGGCCGCGCGCCAAGCTTCTGTTGCAGCCGCCACAGAGACGACAGCGGCAAGCCCCTGCTCGCCTCGACCCCGGGTCGCTGGAAGACACCAGGGGATCTTCTCTGCCTCGCCTCGTTCGCCCACAAGTTTCGCAGCGCCACCGGAGTTCCCTCCGTCGTCGAGGACCTCCTGCAGTTGTGACCTTGCAATAGCCATCGTCGAGGACGCCAACTGCCAGGTCGTCGCCTTCCTCCGTTTCCCTAGCCCATTGCCAGCCGGTTCCCACCGGCAGGACCCCGTCCCCGCCTCCAGATCGCCACGCTGCCCCACCGGAGAGCGCCAAGTCCATCGCCGGCCTCCCCTGTTTCTGCCGGTGAGAACGCGAGGAAGGTGACCGCGGCGACAAGTTTTGCCCGCGCCTGGACCTGCTCGATCCCCGTTGACCGCGCACGTCGTCCGATTGGCCAGATCCGCTTCCCGTGCCGGCCACCCTCTTCGCTAGCTGGGCTTAGCCCATGGGTGAGCTGCCCTGCGCCCCGCCTTTTTTTTCTTTTCTCATATTGGGCCAGCCTGCCAGATTCGGCCCGTCATGTTTTTTCCCAGATCTACGAATTTCCTATTTATCGAGAGACAGCAGTTTTTGCAGAAAACCCCCTGGACTACATGCATATAATAACTCACAATTGGTGCATCGGATTAAAATGAATTATATATGAAAGTTGCTTAGAATTTTGTGTAGATTAATAATATCCAAGTTCATCTATGTTTAAAATGTTTAAAATGATGTTTGATTAAATTTGCTCCTATGCATGCTAAAATGCTTTAATTCATAACTAAATAACCGTAACTCGGTTTGTAATAAATTTTATATGTAAATGGGGTAGAAAAATGCCTAGTTTAACATGATGCACTCATCTAGCATGTTTAACAAATCTAAAATTATGTTTAGGGAAGAACAGTACCAAACCTAATATATGCATATGAGGAGTTTTTCCGGACTTGTTGTTTTGTTGTTCCGGCCTCATTTAAACTTGCCTAGATTAGATAGTTTCATCATGCTTCCCCTCTTGCCATGTTTAACAGCATTTAATATTGTGGGGTACATAAACAAAATCTAACTAAATAACTTGTCGTGGTGTTTCGTCAATATGCAACTCGCATATTGAGCTCCACTTAATTTGTAGGGTTGCTTGTGCACTTTGCCATGCCATGCTTCATTAAACCGGACATGCATCATACTTGATTGTGCATCATGCCATGATTATGTGGTGGTTGTTTACCATGATTGTTTGCTTCTTTCCGGTGTTGCTTCTTCGGGTTGGTTCCGATAACATCACGTTTGTGAGGATCCGTTCGACTTTGTCCGTTTGTCTTCTTCATGGACTCGTTCTTCTTCCTTGCGGGATTTCAGGCAAGATGACCATACCCTCGAAATCACTTCTATCTTTGCTTGCTAGATGCTCGCTCTTTTGCTATGCCTATGCTGCGATACCTACCACTTGCTTACCATGCCTCCCATATTGTTGAACCAAGCCTCTAACCCAGCTTGTCCTAGCAAACCGTTGTTTGGCTATGTTACCGCTTTGCTCAACCCCTCTTATAGAGTTGTTAGTTGCAGGTGAAGATTGAAGTTTGTTCCTTGTTGGAACATGGAGATGTTGTTCCTTGTTGGAACATGTTTACTTGTTGGGATATCACAATATCTCTTATCTAATTAATGCATCTATATACTTGGTAAAGGGTGGAAGGCTCGGCCTTATGCCTGGTGTTTTGTTCCACTCTTGCCGTCCTAGTTTTCGTCATGTCGGTGTTATGTTCTCGGATTTTGCGTTCCTTACGCGGTTGGGTTATAATGGGAACCCCTTGACAGTTCGCCTTGAATAAAACTCCTCCAGCAATGCCCAACATTGGTTTTACCATTCGCCACCTAGCCTTTTTCTTTCCCTTGGGTTCTGCAGACACAAGGGTCATCTTTATTTAAACCCCCCTGGGCCAGTGCTCCTCTAAGTGTTGGTCCAACCGAGTAGACTGCGGGGCCACCTCGGGGCAACTTGAGGGTCGGTTTTACTCATAGGATGTCTCATCTGAGTGTGCCCTGAGAACGAGATATGTGCAGCTCCTATCGGGATTTGTCGGCACATTCGGACGGTGTTGCTGGACTTGTTTTACCATTGTCGAGGATGTCTTGTAGAACCGGGATACTGAGTCTGATCGGAATGTCTCGGGAGAAGGAATATCCTTCGTTGACCGTGAGACCTTGTGATGGGCTAAGTTGGGACTCCCCTGCAGGGTTTTGAACTTTTGAAAGCCGTGCCCGTGGTTATGGGCAGATAGGAATTTGTTAATGTCCGGTTGTAGAAAACCTGAAGTTGACCTTAATTAAAATACATCAACCGCGTGTGTTACCGTGATGGTCTCTTCTCGGCGGGGTCCAGGAAGTGAACACGGTGTTGGAGTAATGCTTGACGTAGGTTGTTCTAGGATCACTTCTTGATCATAGTTTTATCGACCGTGCCATGCCTTCTCTTCTCGCTCTCATTTGCGTATGTTAGCCACCAAACATGCTAGTCGCTTGCCGCAGCTCCACCTCATACCTTTTACCTTACCTATAAGCTTAAATAGTCTTGATCGCGAGGGTGTGAGATTGCTGAGTCCCCGTGACTCACAGATACATCCAAAACCAGCTTGCAGGTGCCGTTGAACCATGAAGATGACGCAACCAAGCTCAAGGAGGAGCTCGATGAAGATCTTGTCCTTCATGTTGTTTCGTTCTAGTCGATCAGTAGTGGAGCCCAGTTGGGGAGGATCGGGGATCTCTGTAGCATTTGGGGTTCTTCTTTTATTTTGGTTCCGTATTCGGACCTTGATTGTATTTGGATGTTGTAATGTTGTATTCATGCATTTGTGTGAAGTGGCGATTGTAAGCCAACTATGTATCTTTTCCCCTATTGTATTACATGGGTTGTGTGAAGATTACCTCACTTGCGACATTGCTTTCAATGCGGTTATGCCTCTAAGTCGTGCTTCGACACATGGGAGATATAGCCGCATCGAGGGCGTTTCAAGTTGGTATTAGAGCCTTCCCCGACCTTAGGAGCCCCCTGCTTGATTGAATCGCTGGCGTTATTGAGTCTAGAAATGTTTTGAGTCATTTAGGAATTATATATATCGGAGAGTTAGGACTTCTTTTTACTCCTAAGTCCCTTCGTCGCTCTGGTGAGGCATCCTGACGTAGAGTTTTGACTATTCTCTTCTCAAATTTCACTAATTTTTTTTAGGATCACGCGGGTATCTTGGAATCGTTTCGATGGTATTGTGATGAGAACATTGTTCTTGGTGCCTCCTGTCATTTAGGGGTTGTGGCAGTGTCCCGGGGAGTTGAGCTCCGAGGTGTTGTCGTCACAATTTTATCCTTGCAGTTCTGGAATACCTGAGTTTAGTTTCGCCGACATCGAAAATCTCTTTTATGCAGTTGTTGGTGAGATAACCTCGACGCCACCCAGTACTGGGGCGGGAGTTCGGGAGTATTGCCATAACTCGTATAACGGATGCTTTTCGAAGGTTGAGGTAAACGATTTCCGAAGGTTTCTTGGTTATGTGTTGAAGGATGGATACAGCTGGATGTAGGATTTGCTAGATTTCGGTGAGATATTATGCTTCCCCTGTATCCCCAACACCTGATTGCATAACCGGAAAATTTCGGGAGTTTATAAGTGGGAATTCAAGTAGCTCTTAGGATATCTTTCCGACAGATATATGATATGAAATTGGGGTTCGACGTTTAGTGGTCCGCCTATTCACGGTTGGTTTTACAGTGGTCTCGTTGTGTCTTAAAGAGTCCTTGGCTATGCCGACTCGGGGACGCTTCGTATGTCATGTGCACTGCCTTGTACATGATGGTGTTGTACGATCGAGCCCGTGTAGGCCCCACCACGAAAACTTCGGACGAAATCTCTATCATATGTTTGTTCCGGCTTATTTTGCAAACCAATCCTTTGTTTTGTTTTGAGTTGTGGTATTCGAGTTGCTTCGAAGTCAAATGTTGATTCCATACCTTTTCCTAAGCGGTGTTCTCATATTTCTATGTGAATACTAATCCTTCTCGATCATCGAGTTTGTCATGTCATTCCTTTTCACCGGTGTGCTTCTCTTCAAGTGGATCCGATCATTTCGACATCGGCAAGATCAAGTATCAGTTTCTTCTGAACGGTGTTTGTTTCATCCGTCTCCAAGTTGCCTTTGTTTCTTCCCCCCCCCCCCCCCTTTTTTTTTCAAGGACTCAGATTTCTTAATCAAGTATCTTTTTATTCATGTGAAGTCTCTCCATTCTTTTCCTTCATGTTCTTACCCGGTGATTCTCATGAAGATTCTAACGGATCTTCAAGTTCGTCACACTTCACTCGTTTTCTTCCCTGGTGGATTCAAATCAAGCTTTCGGGGTTGATCTCATATCACTTTTTCCTCATTTCAAATACCTTCTCATGTCGGTGCACCTCTTTATCATTCACTTCTCGTTATTCAATTGTTCCGGAGTGCTGAAGATGTCTCAGAAGACTCACGGTTACATTCTTGATCCATTCAAGTTATTTCGAGGTTGTTATCTCATTCAAGTCATTTTATTTAACCGGTACAAATCTCTCTTCCAAGAAATCGTTCTACGGTGTTTCTTTTGAGTGGGCCCTAACCCATAGGTCTCTTTCCAGGATCTTACCTGACTCTTCTTATTTTCCTGGAGCTATCCAAATTTCTTTTCGAAGTGTGACGTAAGAATGAATTTTCATCAGTCAGAGGGTTTCTCCAAGATCTTTCAAGTTCTTTTCATCGTTGGCTCAACCTCTTTGTTTTGATTATTCCGGAGTGTCTCAACAATTCATGGTGGTGTTTCTCGTTGTAATTCTCAGATTTTGAAGACCGAAGAAGAGTTTTTCCTCCATATCTTGCTTCATTCTCTTCAAGATTCGTGGTTCTAGTTCGAGGCCATCCTCTCATAATTGTTTTCGATCATCAAATTCTTTTCACCCATCCGGTGTAATTCATGAGTCTTGTCAATTTGATTCTCTGGAGGCCATCATCTCATAATTAGTCATTCTCAGCTTTCAGCTCTCATTCTCTAAATCTTACCGGTGCATCGTTCAAATATCCTCTAATCAGTTCATGATCTCTTCGTTCTTTTGTATCTAAACTCTCTCATGTATCTTCGTTCATTTGCTAATTCTTACCGGTGATTCATCCCTTTTCATCGTTCATTTCCAATTCTTACGGTGGTTCATTCAAGATTCTCTTCTTTCGTTTATCATATCAATTTATTTGTTATTTCTATCCTACCGGTGGTTCGTTCAATATTTTTCCCAAGTCTGACGCTATATCTATCTTAATCCTTTCCACGAGAATAAGTAGTATGCCAAATCCGTTGTTTGTCATCAATTTAAATTGGTGAAGGATACGCATGATGTAATTCTTATTTTTGTTTCATCGAGTGAACTCAATTCCCTATTCTGGAGGCTCATTAAATTCTTGTTTCCATTTGTTCATCTTTCTTTTCCGGAGTTCCAAGTTTGCTCTTTATCTCCTCGCAAAGCTTCATCTATTCATTGCAAGGCTTCAACCTTACTCTTCTCATCTTTCTTTTCGTTTGAACATTCCTTTGTTTACCAGAGTTCTTCATGGAGGTTCTACATGATGGTTCATCAAGGATTTATTTCGTTCTCGAAGCGTTCATCAAGATTCTTTTCAGAGGAGCTCAAGTATTCTTTATCTTGCATTTCAAAGTGCAATTCTTTCAACCGTATCATTCGAGGTGGTATTATGTCATTCTTGATAATTTGAGTTCATGTTTCATGTTTCACATGTTGTTAAGAATGAGGTATTTTAAATCCATCAATCCCTTCGTTGGAATTATCTTGGGCTATATTTCACCTAGAGCCTTACCTAAGGATTGTTGCTATTTATGGTGATTATAAATGACCCAAGTCCTTCTTTTATCCTCCCGGTGGTATGAGTTTCTCGTCTCCTTGTTCATATCAATCCAATTCTTTTCCCGTGAGTGGCAGGTTGTCACCTCATAATTTGAGATGTATTCCATAAGACCTTATCAAGCTTATCCTTTTTCGTTGTTGGTTTTCCAACAACTCTGTTCGAACCTTCTCCTAAAGATGCCTTTTCAAGCTCTTTTGTGGCAGA
The DNA here is from genome assembly GCF_003073215.2 of Triticum urartu. Taxonomy (NCBI): domain Eukaryota; kingdom Viridiplantae; phylum Streptophyta; class Magnoliopsida; order Poales; family Poaceae; genus Triticum; species Triticum urartu. The sequence goes on along the minus strand of NC_053025.1, from coordinate 81,091,040 downwards.
AGTTGACATTTTCTTCTCCATTCCCCTATTTCAATTATCTATCTTCTATTCTTTTGTTCCGGAGGCATTTTCATGTTGCGCTTTTCAACCCATCATCTCGTTTTTGTCAAAGATCGCGTTCTTTTCGTGCTTATCCATTTAACCGAAGTGTTGTGCCCTTTTGCTCAAGTTATTTTCGCCGTATCAAGCCTTGCATCTCTTTTCAACCGGAGTGCTGTCTGAGATCTTTCTTACCGCTTGTTCCATTCATTCAATAGTTCCCGAGGCAGTATGCTGTTGATCTCATCAAGTATCCTTTCATCTTGTCAAGTACATGTTCTTTTCCTTCCATTTTCAGTCGGAGTGCTGTCCAAATTATATCATTATTAATCCTTCTCTATCTTGACTTAACCGGAGTGGTTTCAATATATATCTTGCCCTCCAACCTCAAGGTTTTTTCGCAATGCTCTTTGTCCTTTTTTTCAAACGGAGTGCTTTCGACTTTGTTCACCTTTGTTGTATTCTTTTCTCGAATTTGTTCAGCCTCGCAAGGTTCTTTGGTTTCACTCGTTTGTCAAAGAAGCAACTTAGTTTTACCTCTTCTCTTTCCCTTCCGTTTTCCCTCCGGTGCCATTCTAGATCTCGGGACGAGATCCTCTCGTAGTGGTGGAGTGTTGTGACGCCCCGAGACCGATGTGCCAGGTGTCCTCCAGTTATTCGCTATCGTTGCCATGTCATTCGCTTGCGTGTTGCATCTTGTCATGTCATCATGTGCATTGCATCTTCATGTTTCAAAACTTGCATCCGTCCCGGTCTCCTCGTTCTTTCCGTTGTCCGTTCTGAGCCCAGACACACTTGCACGCGCCCGCGGCATGTCCGAAATATTATTTTATAAGTGGCCGAAAAATGTTCTCGGAACGGGTTGAAAGTTGGCGTGTGGTCTTATTATACTGTAGGTAGGCTGCCTGCCAAGTTTCATCGCATTCGGAGTCCGTTTGACGCCCCAACGGGTAACTATAGCGGCATTATAGCCGGTCTAACGTCGGACGTTTTCGGTCTCCGGAAACAGATGTCGGGCCCTCTCTCTCTTCTCCCCCTCGCAGTCTCGTCACTACCCACCTAGTCCATCCTCCTTCCCCTCTACGCTTCCGGAGTTGTCCGATGCGACCGCACGGTCCGAAACCCTCTCTGCTCAGCGCATCGACCCCCTCGCGCGTCCGAAAGCTGTCCCGAACCTGACCCGAACTGTCGCCACCGTTGTGTCTGGATCATCCCCAAACGTCTACAAAATATCACCGTTTTCTTATTTGGACTCCCTAGCCTATTCTTTTTGAACCGTCCGGTTTCGATCGGAGGATCCAAACTAGACCTAACCTAACCCACTTCTATTTATAATCAGATCAACCCTAGACCCTAGCCAGACAAACTCCCTCCGATCCCGAGTGCGCCGCCACCCCCCTCGGATCCAGCACCGCACCTACCACCTACCTTCCTCGTTTTCAGATCCACCCAACCTCCAAATCCTTCCATCTGGACCGCCGGATGGAGATCCAATGGCCAGAGGGCGCCCCCTGCAGCTCCTGCAAGCCTCCTCCTTCCTCGATCCAACCAGCCGCAGCAGCAGAGCAAGAGCCCTCGCGCCGAGCCTCGCCGACCCTGCAGGCCACGCCGACCCTGCAGGCCACGCCCTCCGGTGACCCCACCACCAGCGGCCACGACCAGGACCGGCCTCATCCCGTTTCTCTCCTCCTCCTATTTTTTCCTCTCTCTCTCTCACGGTGGCCCTTTCTCTCTCCTTCCCAGGAACAAGCAGGAGCTCGCTCAAGCTCCACGGTGTCGCCACCGCCATTCCGCTTCGTCCGGTAACCTCTGAGCAAGCGCCACTGCTGGATCTGCTCGAGCCCGCCTCGCCTTGCACCTTGAGTCCCACGTCGCCAAGTGTTGGCCGCGCGCCAAGCTTCTGTTGTAGCCGCCGCAGAGACGATAGCGGCAAGCCCCTTCTCGCCTCAACCCCGGGTCGCCGGAAGACACCAGGGGATCTTCTCTGCCTCGCCTCGTTCGCCCACAAGTTTCGCAGCGCCACCGGAGTTCCCTCCGTCATCGAGGACCTCCTGCAGTCATGACCTTGCAATAGCCGTCATCGAGGACGCCAACTGCCAGGCCGTCGCCTTCCTCCGTTTCCCTGGCCCATTGCCGGCCGGTTCCCGCCGGCAGGACCCCGTTGAAGGAAATATGCCCTAGAGGCAATAATAAAGTTATTATTTATTTCCTTATATCATGATAAATGTTTATTATTCATGCTAGAATTGTATTAACCGGAAACATAATACATGTGTGAATACATAGACAAACAGAGTGTCACTAGTATGCCTCTACTTGACTAGCTCGTTGATCAAAGATGGTTATGTTCTAACCATAGACATGAGTTGTCATTTGATTAACGGGATCACATCATTAGGAGAATGATGTGATTGACTTGACCCATTCCATTAGCTTAGCACTTGATCATTTAGTTTGTTGCTATTGCTTTCTTCATAGCTTATACATGTTCCTATGACTATGAGATTATGCAACTCCCGTTTACTGGAGGAACACTTTGTGTGCTACCAAAAGTCACAACATAAACTGGGTGATTATAAAGGTGCTCTACAGGTGTCTCCGAAGGTACTTGTTGAGTTGGCGTATTTCGAGATTAGGATTTGTCACTCCGATTGTCGGAGAGGTATCTCTGGGCCCTCTCGGTAATGCACATCACTTAAGCCTTGCAAGCATTGCAACTAATGAGTTAGTTGCAGGATGATGTATTACGGAACAAGTAAAGAGACTTGCCGGTAACGAGATTGAACTAGGTATTTAGATACCGACGATCGAATCTCGGGACAAGTAACATACCGATGACAAAGGGAACAAACGTATGTTGTTATGCAGTCTGACCGATAAAGATCTTCGTAGAATATGTGGGAGCCAATATGAGCATCTAGGTTCCGCTATTGGTTATTGACCGGAGACATGTCTCGGTCATGTCTACATTGTTCTCGAACCCGTAGGGTCCGCACGCTTAACGTTACGATGACAGTTATATTATGAGTTTATATGTTTTGATGTACCGAAGGAGTTCGGAGTCCCGGATGAGATGGGGACATGACGAGGAGTCTGAAATGGTCGAGACGTAAAGATCGATATATTGGACGACTATATTCGGACATCAGAAAGGTTCCGAGTGATTCGGGTATTTATCGGAGTACCGAAGAGTTACGGGAATTCGCCGGGGAGAATATGGGCCTTATTGGGCCACACGGGAATAGAGGAGAGAGGCCAAAAGGAAGGAGGCGTGCGCCCCCCCTCTGGTCCGAATTGGACAAGGGGTGCAGCCCCTTTTTCCTTCTTCCTCTCCTCCTCTTTCCTTCTCTCTTACTCCAACAAGGAAAGGAGGAGTCCTACTCCTGGTGGGAGTAGGACTACCCCTTGGTGCGCCCTCCTCCTAGGACGGTCGCCTTCCCCCTTGCTCCTTTATATACGGGGGCAGGGGGCACCCCATGAACACAACAATTGATCTCTTGATCTCTTAGCCGTGTGTGGTGCCCCCTCCACCATAATCCACCTCGATCATATCATAGTAGTGCTTAGGCGAAGCCCTGCGTCAGTAGAACATCATCATCGTCACCATGCCGTCGTGCTGACAGAACTCTTCCCCAACATTCTGCTGGATCGGAGTCCGGGGATCGTCATCGAGCTGAACGTGTGCTAGAACTCGGAGGTGCCGTAGTTTCGGTGCTAGATCGGTCGGGCCATGAAGACGTACGACTACATCAACCGCGTTGTGCTAACGCTTCCGCTTTCGGTCTACGAGGGTATGTGGACAACACTCTCCCCTCTCGTTGCTATGCATCACCATGATCTTGCGTGTGCGTAGGAAATTTTTTGAAATTACTACGTTCCCCAACAGTGGCATCTGGGCCTAGGTTTTATGCGTTGATGTTATGCACGAGTAGAACACAAGTGAGTTGTGGGCGATATAAGTCATACTGCTTACCAGCATGTCATACTTTGGTTCAGCGGTATTGTTGGATGAAGCGGCTCGGACGGACATTATGCGTACGCTTACACGAGACTGGTTCTACCGATGTGCTTTGCACATAGGTGGCTGGCGGGTGTCAGTTTCTCCAACTTTAGTTGAACCGAGTGTGGCTATGCCCGGTCCTTGCGAAGGTTAAAACAGCACCAACTTGACAAACTATCGTTGTGGTTTTGATGCGTAGGTAAGATTGGTTCTTGCTTAAGCCCGTAGCAGCCACGTAAAACTTGCAACAAACAAAGTAGAAGACGTCTAACTTGTTTTTGCAGGGCATGTTGTGATGTGATATGGTCAAGACATGATACTAAATTTTATTGTATGAGATGATCATGTTTTGTAACCGAGTTATCGGCAACTGGCGGGAGCCATATGGTTGTCGCTTTATTGTATGCAATGCAATCGCGCTGTAATGCTTTACTTTATCACTAAACGGTAGTGATAGTCGTGGAAGTATAAGATTGGCGAGACGACAATGATGCTATGATGGTGATCAAAGTGTCGCGCCGGTGACGATGGTGATCATGACGGTGCTTCAAAGATGGAGATCGCAAGCACAAGATGATGATGGCCATATCATATCACTTATATTGATTGCATGTGATGTTTCTCTTTTATGCATCTTATCTTGCTTTGATTGACGGTAGCATTATAAGATGATCCCTCACTAAATTATCAAAGTATAAGTGTTCTCCCTGAGTATGCACCATTGCGAAAGTTCTTCGTGCTGAGACACCACGTGATGATCGGGTGTGATAGGCTCTACGTTCAAATACAACGGGTGCAAAATAGTTGCACACGCGGAATACTCAGGTTAAACTTGACGAGCCTAGCATATAACAGATATGGCCTCGGAACACTGAGACTAAAAGGTCGAGCGTGAATCATATAGTAGATATGATCAACATAGTGATGTTCACCATTGAAACTACTCCATCTCACGTGATGATCGGACATGGTTTAGTTGATATGGATCACGTGATCACTTAGAGGATTAGAGGGATGTCTATCTAAGTGGGAGTTCTTAAGTAATATGATTAATTGAACTTTAATTTATCATGAACTTAGTCCTGGTAGTATTAGCATATCTATGTTGTAGATCAATAGCTCGCGATGTTGCTCCCCGTTTATTGTGTTCCTAGAGAAAAATGATGTTGAAAAATGTTAGTAGCAATGATGCGGATTGGGTCCGTGATCTGAGGATTATCCTCATTGCTGCACAGAAGAATTATGTCTTTGATGCACCGCTAGGTGACAGACCTATTGCAGGAGTAGAGGAAGACGTTATGAACGTTTGGCTAGCTCAATATGATGACTACTTGATAGTTTAGTGCACCATGCTTAACGGCTTAGAATCGGGACTTCAAAGACGTTTTGAATGTCATGGACCATATGAGATGTTCTAGGAGTTGAAGTTAATATTTCAAGCAAATACCCGAGTTGAGAGATATGAAGTCTTCAACAAGTTCTATAGCTAAAAAGATGGAGGAGAATAGCTCAAGCAGTGAGCATGTGCTCAGATTGTCTGGGTACTACAATCGCTTGAATCAAGTGGGATTTAATCTTTCAGATAAGATAGTGATTGACAGAATTCTCTAGTCACCATCACCAAGTTAGTAGAACTTCATGATGAACTATGATATGCAAGGGATAAGGGAAACGATTCCCAAGCTTTTCGTAATGCTAAAATCAACGAAGGTAGAAATCAAGAAAAATATCAAGTGTTGATGGTAGACAATACCACTGGTTTCAAGATAAGGGCAAAGGGAAGAAGGGGAACTTCAAGAAGAACGGCAAGCAAGTTGCTGCTCAAGTGAAGAAACCCAAGTCTGAGACTAAGTGCTTCTACTGCAAAGGGACTAGTCACTAGAAGCAGAACTACCCCAAGTATTTGGTGGATAAGAAGGATGGCAAAGTGAACAAATCTATATTTGATATACATGTTATTGATGTGTACTTTACTAGTGTTTATAGTAACCCCTCGGTATTTGATACTGGTTCAGTTGCTAAGAGTAGTAACTCGAAATGGGAGTTGCAAAATAAACAGAGACTAGTTAAGGGTGAAGTGACGATGTGTGTTGGAAGTGGTTCCAAGATTGATATGATCATCATCGCACACTTCCTATACTTTCGGGATTAGTGTTGAAACTAAATAAATGTTATTTGGTGTTTGCGTTGAGCATAAATATGATTGGATCATGTTTATTGCAATACGGTTATTCATGTAAGCTAGAGAATAATTTTTGTTCTGTTTACATGAATAAAACCTTCTATGGTCATACACCCAATGAAACTGGTTTGTTGGATCTCGATCGTGGTGATACACATTTTCATAATATTGAAGCCAAAAGATGCAAAGTTAATAATGATAGTGCAACTTATTTGTGGCACTGCCGTTTAGGTCATATTGGTGTAAAGTGCATGAAGAAAATCCATGTTGATGGGCTTTTGGAATCACTTGATTATGAATCAGTTGATGATTGTGAACCGTGCCTCATGGGCAAGATGACTAAGACTCTGTTCTCCGGAACAATGGAGCAAGCAACTGACATATTGGAAATAATACATACTGATGTATGCAGTCCGATGAGTGTTGAGGCTCGCGGCGGGTATCGTTATTTTCTGACCTTCACAGATGATTTGAGCAGATATGGGTATATCTACTTGATGAAACATAAGTCTGAAACATTTGAAAAGTTCAAAGAACTTCAGACTGAAGTGGAAAATCATCGTGACAAGAAAATAAAGTTTCTACGATCTGATTGCAGAGACAAATATTTGATTTACGAGTTTGGTCATCAATTAAAACAATGTGGAATAGTTTCACAAAATCATGCCACCTGGAACACCACAGCATAATGGTGTGTCCGAACGTCATAACCGTACTATTATTGGATATAGTGTAATCTATGATGTTTCTTACCGATTAATCACTATAGTTTTGGGGTTATGCATTAGAGACAGCTGCATTCACGTTAAAAAGAGCACCATCTAAATCCGTTGAGGTGACACTGTATGAACTGTGGTTTGGCAAGAAACCAAAGTTGTCGTTTCTTAAAGTTTGAGGTTGCAATGCTTATGTGGAAAAGTTTCAACCTGATAAGCTCAAACCCAAATCGGAGAAGTGCGTCTTCATAGGATACCCAAAAGAAAATGTTGGGTACACCTTCTATCACAGATCCAAAGGCAAGATATTCATTGCTGAGAATGGATCCTTTCTAGAGAAGGAGTTTCTCTCGAAAGAAGTGAGTGGGAGGAAAGTAGAACTTGATGAGGTAACTGTACCTGCTCCCTTATTGGAAAGTAGTTCATCACAGAAATCTGTTCCTGTGACTACTACACCAATTAGTGAGGAAGCTAATGATGATGATCATGTAACTTCAGATCAAGTTACTACCGAACCTTGTAGGTAAACCAGAGTGAGATCTGCACCAGAGTGGTACAGTAATCATGTTCTAGAGGTCATGTTACTTGACCATGACGAGCCCACGAACTATGAGGAAGCGATGATGAGCCCAGATTCCGTGAAATGGCTTGAGGCCATGAAATCTAAGAGGAGATCCATGTATGAGAACAAAGTATGGACTTCGATTGACTTGCCCAATGATCGGCGAGCCATTGAGATTAAATGGATCTTCAAGAGGAAGATGGACGCTGATACTAGTGTTACTATCTACAAAGCCTAGAATTGTCGCAAAAAGGTTTTCGACAAGTTCAAGGTGTTGATGATGATGAGAATTTCTCACTCGTATCTATGCTTAAGTCTGTCCGAATCATGTTAGCAATTGCCGCATTTTATGAAATCTGGCAAATGGATAAACAAAACTGCATTCCTTAATAGATTTATTAAAGAAGAGTTGTATATGATGCAACCAGAAGGTTTTGTCGATCCTAAAGGTACTAACAAAATATGCAAGCTCCAACGATCCATCTATGGACTGGTGCAAGCATCTCGGAGTTGAAATATACGCTTTGATAAGTTGATCAAAGCATATAGTTTTATACAGACTTGCGGTGAAGTCTGTATTTACAAAAAAGTGAGTGGGAGCACTACATCATTTCTGATAAGTATATGTGAATGACATATTGTTGATCGGAGATAATGTAGAATTATTCTGCATAGCATAAAGGAGTGTTTGAAAGGAGTTTTTCAAAGAAAGACCTTGGTAAAGCTGCTTACATATTGAGCATCAAGATCTATAGAGATAGATCAAGACGCTTGATAAGTTTTTCAATGAGTACATACCTTGACAAGATTTTGAAGTAGTTCAAAATGGAACATTCAAAGAAGGAGTTCTTGCCTGTGTTACAAAGGTGTGAAGTTGAGTAAGACTCAAAACCCGACCACGACAGAAGATAGAAAGAGAATGAAAGTCATTCCCTATGCCTTGGCCATAGGTTCTATAAAGTATGTCATGTTGTGTACCAGACCTATTGTATACCCTGCCCTGAGTTTGGCAAGGGAGTACAATAGTGATCTAGGAGTAGATCACTAGACATCAGTCAAAATTATCCTTAGTGGAATAAGGATATGTTTCTCGATTATGGAGGTGACAAAAAGGTTCGTCGTAAAGGGTTACGTCGATGCAAATTTTGACACTGATCCAGATGACTCTAAATCTCAATCTGGATACATATTGAAAGTGGGAGCAATTAGCTAGAGTAGCTCCATGCAGAGCATTGTTGACATAGAAATTTGCAAAATACTTACGGATCTGAATGTGGCAGACCCGTTGACTAAACTTCTCTCACAAGCAAAACATGATCACACCTTAGTACTCGTTGGGTGTTAATCACATAGCAATGTGAACTAGATTATTGACTCTAGTAAATCCTTTGGGTGTTGGTCACATGTCGATGTGAACTATGGGTGTTAATCACATGGTGATGTGAACTATTGGGATTAAATCACATGGCGATGTGAACTAGATTATTGACTCTAGTGCAAGTGGGAGACTGAAGGAAATATGCCCTAGAGGCAATAATAAAGTTATTATTTATTTCCTTATATCATGATAAATGTTTATTATTCATGCTAGAATTGTATTAACCGGAAACATAATACATGTGTGAATACATAGACAAACAGAGTGTCACTAGTATGCCTCTACTTGACTAGCTCGTTGATCAAAGATGGTTATGTTTCCTAACCATACACATGAGTTGTCATTTGATTAACGGGATCACATCATTAGGAGAATGATGTGATTGACTTGACCCATTCCGTTAGCATAGCACTTGATCGTTTAGTTTGTTGCTATTGCTTTCTTCATTACTTATACATGTTCCTATGACTATGAGATTATGCAACTCCCGTTTACCGGAGGAACACTTTGTGTGCTACCAAATGTCACAACGTAACTGGGTGATTATAAAGGTGCTCTACAGGTGTCTCCGAAGGTACTTGTTGGGTTGGCGTATTTCAAGATTAGGATTTGTCACTCCGATTGTCGGAGAGGTATCTCTGGGCCCTCTCGGTAATGCACATCACTTAAGCCTTGCAAGCATTGCAACTAATGAGTTAGTTGCAGGATGATGTATTACGGAACGAGTAAAGAGACTTGCCGATAACGAGATTGAACTAGGTATTGAGATACCGACGATCGAATCTCGGGCAAGTAACATACCGATGACAAAGGGAACAAATGTATGTTGTTATGCGGTCTGACCGATAAAGATCTTCGTAGAATATGTGGGAGCCAATATGAGCATCCAATTTCTGCTATTGGTTATTGACCGGAGACGTGTCTCGGTCATGTCTACATTGTTCTCGAACCCGTAGGGTCCGCACGCTTAACGTTATGATGACAATTATATTATGAGTTTATATGTTTTGATGTACCGAAGGAGTTCGGAGTCCCGGATGAGATCGGGGACATGACGAGGAGTCTCGAAATGGTCGACACGTAAAGATCGATATATTGGACGACTATATTCGGACATCGAAAAGGTTCCAACTGATTCGGGTATTTATCGGAGTACCGGAGAGTTACGGGAATTCGCCGGGGAGTATATGGGCCTTATTGGGCCATACAGGAATAGAGGAGAGAGGCCAAATGGAAGGAGGCGTGCGCCCCCCCCTCTGGTCCAAATTGGACAAGGGGTGCAGCCCCTTTTTCCTTCTTCCTCTCCTCCTCTTTCCTTCTCTCTTACTCCAACAAGGAAAGGAGGAGTCCTACTCCCGGTGGGAGTAGGACTCCCCCCTTGGTGTGCCCTCCTCCTAGGCCGGCCGCCTCCCCCCTTGCTCCTTTATATACGGGGGCAGGGGGCACCCCATGAACACAACAATTGATCTCTTGATCTCTTAGCCATGTGTGGTGCCCCCTCCACCATAATCCACCTCGATCATATCGTAGCAGTGCTTAGGCGAAGCCCTGCGTTGGTAGAACATCATCATCGTCACCACGCCGTCGTGCTGACAGAACTCTTCCCCGACATTTTGCTGGATCGGAGTCCGTGGATCGTCATCGAGCTGAACGTGTGCTAGAACTCGGAGGTGTCGTAGTTTCGGTGCTTGATCGGTCGGGCCGTGAAGACGTACGACTACATCAACCGCATTGTGCTAACGCTTCCGCTTTCGGTCTACGAGGGTACGTGGACAACACTCTCCCCTCTCGTTGCTATGCATCACCATGAACTTGCGTGTGCGTAGGAATTTTTTTGAAATTACTACGTTCCCCAACACCCGTCCCCGCCTCCAGATCGCCACGCTGCCCCACCGGAGAGCGCCAAGTCCATCGCCGGCCTCCCCTATTTTCTGAAGGTGAGCTCGCGAGGACGGTGACCGCGGCGACAAGTTTTGCCCGCGCCTGGACCCGATCGATCCCCGTTGACCGCGCACGTCGTCCGATTGGGCCAGATCCGCTTCCCCTGCCGGCCACCCTCTTCGATAGCTGCGCTTAGCCCATGGGTGAGCTTCCCTGCGCCCCGCCTTTTTTTCTTTTCTCATGTTGGGCCAGCCTGCCAGATTCGGCCCGTTCATGTTTTTTCCCCAGATCTACGAATTTCCTATTTATCAAGAGACAAGAGTTTTTCCAGAAAACCCCCTAGACTACATGCATATAATAACTCACAATTGGTGCATCGGATTAAAATGAATTATATATGAAAGTTGCTTAGAATTTTGTGTAGATTAATAATATCCAACTTTCATCTATGTTTAAAATGTTTAAAATGATGTTTGATTAAATTTGCTCCTATGCCATGCTAAAATGCTTTAATTCATAACTAAATAACTGTAACTCGATTTGTAATAAATTTTATATGTAAATGGGGTAGAAAAATGCCTAGTTTAACATGATGCACTCATCTAGCATGTTTAACAACTCTAAAATTATGTTTAGGGCAGAACAGTACCAAACCTAATATATGCATATGAGGAGTTTTTCCGGACTTGTTGTTTCGGCCTCATTTAAACTTGCCTAGATTAGATAGTTTCATCATGCTTCCCCTCTTGCCATGTTTAACAACATTTAATATTGTGGGGTACATAAACAAAATCTAACTAAATAACTTGTCGTGGTGTTTCGTCAATATGCAACTCGCATATTGAGCTCCACTTAATTTGTAGGGTTGCTTGTGCACTTTGCCATGCCATGCTTCATTAAACCGGACATGCATCATACTTGATTGTGCATCATGCCATGATTATGTGGTGGTTGTTTACCATGATTGTTTGCTTCTTTCCGGTGTTGCTTCTTCGGGTTGGTTCCGATAACATCACGTTTGTGAGGATCCGTTCAACTTTGTCCGTTTGTCTTCTTCATGGACTCGTTCTTCTTCCTTGCGGGATTTCAGGCAAGATGACCATACCCTCGAAATCACTTCTATCTTTGCTTGCTAGATGCTTGCTCTTTTGCTATGCCTATGCTGCGATACCTACCACTTGCTTATCATGCCTCCCATATTGTTGAACCAAGCCTCTAACCCAGCTTGTCCTAGCAAACCGTTGTTTGGCTATGTTACCGCTTTGCTCAACCCCTCTTATAGAGTTGTTAGTTGCAGGTGAAGATTGAAGTTTGTTCCTTGTTGGAACATGGAGATGTTGTTCCTTGTTGGAACATGTTTACTTGTTGGGATATCACAATATCTCTTATCTAATTAATGCATCTATATACTTGGTAAAGGGTGGAAGGATCGGCCTTATGCCTGGTGTTTTGTTCCACTCTTGCCGTCCTAGTTTCCGTCATGTCGGTGTTATGTTCTCGGATTTTGCGTTCCTTACGCGGTTGGGTTATAATGGGAACCCCTTGACAGTTCGCCTTGAATAAAACTCCTCCAGCAATGCCCAACATTGGTTTTACCATTCGCCACCTAGCCTTTTTCTTTCCCTTGGGTTCTGCAGACTCAAGGGTCATCTTTATTTAAACCCCCCTAGGCCAGTGCTCCTCTGAGTGTTGGTCCAACCGAGTAGACTGTGGGGCCACCTCGGGGAACTTGAGGGTTGGTTTTACTCGTAGGATGTCTCATCTGAATGTGCCCTGAGAACGAGATATGTGCAGCTCCTATCGGGATCTGTCGGCACATTCGGGCGGTGTTGCTGGACTTGTTTTACCATTGTCGAGGATGTCTTGTAGAACCGGGATACCGAGTCTGATCGGAATGTCTCGGGAGAAGGAATATCCTTCTTGACCGTGAGAGCTTGTGATGGGCTAAGTTGGGACTCCCTTGCAGGATTTTGAACTTTCGAAAGCCGTGCCCGCGGTTATGGGCAGATGGGAATTTGTTAATGTCCGGTTGTAGAAAACCCGAAGTTGACCTTAATTAAAATACATCAACCGCGTGTGTTACCGTGATGGTCTCTTCTCGGCGGGGTCTGGGAAGTGAACACGGTGTTGGAGTAATGCTTGACGTAGGTTGTTCTAGGATCACTTCTTGATCATAGTTTTATCGACCATGCCTTGCCTTCTCTTCTCGCTCTCATTTGCGTATGTTAGCCACCAAACATGCTAGTCGCTTGCCGCAGCTCCACCTCATACATTTTACCTTACCTATAAGCTTAAATAGTCTTGATTGCGAGGGTGTGAGATTGCTGAGTCCCCGTGACTCACAGATACTTCCAAAACCAGCTTGCAGGTGCCGTTGAACCATGAAGATGACGCAACCAAGCTCAAGGAGGAGCTCGATGAAGATCTTGTCCTTCATGTTGTTTCGTTCTAGTCGATCAGTAGTGGAGCCCAGTTGGGAACGATCGGGGATCTGTGTAGCATTTGGGGTTCTTCTTTTATTTTTGTTCCGTAGTCGGACCTTGATTGTATTTGGATGTTGTAATGTTGTATTCATGTATTTGTGTGAAGTGGCCATTGTAAGCCAACTATGTATCTTTTCCCCTATTGTATTACATGGGTTGTGTGAAGATTACCTCACTTGCGACATTGCTTTCAATGCGGTTATGCCTCTAAGTCGTGCTTCGACACGTGGGAGATGTAGCCGCATCGAGGGCGTTTCATGCAACTAGTACATAAAAGGGTCGGGCCCCGCTGTGTGTTGAGGGTGAACTGGCAACTATACAAAAATAGGGTTTTGGTCCAGTTGTGTATCGAGGGTGGACTTTTAACTAGAAAAAAGGCGGGCTCCGCCTCAGTTGCATCTTGGAGGTGGAGTTGCAACCCGGTTTTGACTCGAGGGTGGACTTGAAACTTGGAGAAAAATGGGTTGGGATCAGTGGCGTATTGAGGTTGGACTTGCAACTGGTACGAAAAAAATATAGGCTCCCCAGTTGCATGTCGGGGGTGGATTTGCAAAAATGGGACAAAAAAGGATTGGAACCCCAGTTGCATGTGGAGGGTTGACTTGCAACTAGGAGAAATATTGGTAGAGCCTAGTTGTGTATCGAGGTTGGACGCAATTACAACTGGGACAATGACAAACTATGTGCCCAGTTGCGAGTCGAGGGTGGACTTGCAACTGGGACAACTAGGATACTACGATCCCAGTTGTGAGTCAAGGGTGGACTTGCAACTGGGGTGAAACAAAAATATGATACCATTTGCGAGTCGAGGGTGGACTTGCAAACGGGACAATAACAAACAAAAGCCCAGTTGCGAGTCGAGCGTGGATGTGCAATTGGGATAACAAAACACATGCCCAATTTCTAGCTGAGGGGTGGACACCCAACTAGAAGAGCTACGAGCACATTTGTGAATCGGGAGTGGACATGCAACCAGGACAACTACAACATACAAGCCTAGTTGCGAGTCAAGAGTCAAGTTGCAATCGGGATAAACAAACTATGTGCCCAGTTGCGAGTCAAGGGTGGACTTACAACTATGATGAAAAACAAAAAAACACATGCTTCAGTTGCGAGTCGAGGGTGGGCTTGTAACTGGAACAACTATGAGCCTAGTCGCAAGTCATGGATCGACTTGCAATAGGGATAAAACAAACCACAAAATACATTTGCGAGCGAGGGTGAACCTGCAATTGGGAGGAAAAACAAAATACATGTCGAGTTGCAAGTCAAGGCTGGGCTTGCAATTGGGATGAAACTGTTGGAAATATGCCCTAGAGGCAATAATAAAAGCATTATTATTATATTTCCTTGTTCATGATAATTGTCTTTATTCATGCTATAATTGTGTTATCCGGAAATCGTAATACATGTGTGAATAACAGACACCAACATGTCCCTAGTAAGCCTCTAGTTGACTAGCTCGTTGATCAACAGATAGTCATGGTTTCCTGACTATGGACATTGGATGTCATTGATAACGAGATCACATCATTAGGAGAATGATGTGATGGACAAGACCCAATCCTAAACATAGCACAAGATCGTATAGTTCGTTTGCTAGAGTTTTCCAATGTCAAAGTATCTTTTCCTTAGACCATGAGATCGTGTAACTCCCGGATACCGTAGGAGTGCTTTGGGTCTACCAAACGTCACAAGGTAACTGGGTGACTATAAAGGTAGACTACGGGTATCTCTGAAAGTGTCTGTTGGGTTGACATGGATCAAGACTGGGATTTGTCACTCCGTATGACGGAGAGGTATCACTGGGCCCACTCGGTAATGCATCATCATAATGAGCTCAAAGTGACCAAGTGTCTGGTCACGGGATCATGCATTACGGTACGAGTAAAGTGACTTGCCGGTAACGAGATTGAACGAGGTATTGGGATACCGACTATCGAATCTCGGGCAAGTAACATATCGATTGACAAAGGGAATTGCATACGGGGTTGATTGAATCCTCGACATCGTGGTTCATCCGATGAGATCATCGTGGAGCATGTGGGAGCCAACATGGGTATCCAGATCCCGCTGTTGGTTATTGACCGGAGAGTCGTCTCGGTCATGTCTGCTTGTCTCCCGAACCCGTAGGGTCTACACACTTAAGGTTCGGTGACGCTAGGGTTGTGAAGATATGAATATGCAGTAACCCGAATATTGTTCGGAGTCCCGGATGAGATCCCGGACATCACGAGGAGTTCCGGAATGGTCCGGAGGTAAAGAATTGTATATAGGAAGTGTTGTTTCGGCCATCGGGACAAGTTTCGGGGTCGCTGGTATTGTACCGGGACCACCGGAAGGGTCCCGGGGGTCCACCGGGTGGGGCCACCTATCCCGGAGGGCCCCATGGGCTGAAGTGGGAAGGGACCCAGCCCAAAGTGGGCTGGGGCGCCAACCCCCCAAGGGCCCATGCGGCTAGGGTTGGGGGAAACCCTAAAGGGGGCGCCCCCCTTGCTTGGGGGGCAAGCCCCCCACCCCTTGGCCGCCGCCCCCCTAGTAGATCCATCTACTAGGGCCGGCGCCCCCCCCTTGGCACCCCTATATATAGTTGAGGAGAGGAGGGACTTCATACCTCAGCCTTGGCGCCTCCCTCTCTCCCCGTTACGTCTCTCTCGCGTAGTATAGGCGAAGCCCTGCTACTGTGACGCCCTGCATTCACCACCACGCCGTCGTGCTGCTGGATCTTCATCAACCTCTCCTTCCCCCTTGCTGGATCAAGAAGGAGGAGACGTCTCCCGTCCCGTACGTGTGTTGAATGCGGAGGTGCCGTCCGTTCGGCGCTTGGTCATCGGTGATTTGGATCACGTCGTGTTCGACTACATCATCACCGTTCTTTGAACGCTTCCGCACGCGATCTACAAAGGTATGTAGATGCATCTGATGACTCGTTGCTAGATGAACTCCTAGATGGATCTTGGTGAAACGAGTAGGAAAATTTTTGTTTTCTGCAACGTTCCCCAACAGAAACAAACTATGGTCCTAGTTGCGAGTCAAGAGTGGACTTGCAACAGGCACAAGTACACTGAACTACGATACAAGTTGTAAGTTGAGGGTACACTTGCAACTGGGACAACTAGAAAAACTACGATACAAGTTGCAAGTCGAGGGTGGACTAGAGACTGAGATGAAACAAACTACGAGTCTACTTGCGAGCCAAGAGTGGATTTCCATCCAGGACAGCTACACAAAACTATAATACTATTCGTGAGTCGAGGGTGGAATTGCAACTGCGACAATAACAAACTACGAGCCCAGTTGCGAGTCGAGTATAGATTTACAACTTCAATGAAATACAAAATACATGTCCATTGTTAGTCGATGGTGGACTTGCAATTGGGACAACTACGAGACCATTTGCAAGTGGAGGGTGGACTTGCAACTGGGACAATAACAAATTATGAACCCAGTTGCAAGTCGAGTGTAGATTTGCAACTGTATTGAAAAAAATACATGCCCATTGCTAGTTGAGGGTGGACTTACAAGACCATTTGCGAGTGAAGGGTGGACTATACAAATTCTCCACCAGATCAAAATGCATAGCGAAAACGAAAAAAAGAGAAACGGGTCACGCCCCTCAAACAACAACATATATGGACTCGTGTAAAAAGAATCACAAGAACAAGCCAACACAAAACAAAATGGGGCGAAGAGGACGCGCGACAAAAAAACAAGCTGACATCAGTGCGCATGATCAAGTTTGTGCAAATCTTAAAGCAAACAAATCGTTCGGTTATGGAGTTAGATGAGACATCACAAAGATGAGATTTAGCAAATTCGAAAGGAAAAAAATCTCTTCTCTAGCTACCCAATTGAACCAAAATAAATAAAGACAGATAATAGAAAGATACGTAGCCCTAAAAAAGCCCACTAAAAACAGAAAATGGCCCACTAAAAAAGTCACATCAGCCATCACTGCTTCACAAGGGGCAAACAAAAAATACGACACGATGACAACAGCACAACTCAGGAGCACGTATATCTAACAGAATATGAGTTAAATGAGACATTGTTAACTCCCATCTAAGTGAGAATTAACAAAACCAATTTGAAATAGGACCCCTAGATCGCGATGAAAACGTCCCAACAAAAGATACAAACATGAGCAGACCGATAAGTAGACACAATACACACAACACGGGACACACGCGACAAAACAACCCGACAAAGATTTGCACGACATTTAAATTGAATTGATAACATAGTGAAAAAATGAAGATTTAAAAACAAATAAATAAAAATAAAAAAGGAAAAAGAAAAAGAAATGAAAAAAGAGAGAAAATATAAATAAAAAACAAATGGGAGTGGAAAATCACTTACTTTCACTCCACCCTTTTCACTTCCAACCCACTCCTCACGTGAAGGAGTGTAGCAAAAAAAAACAGCAACGTGAGAAAATGAATGAGCACATCTCGAGAGAAAATAGGGACAACTCTCTCTGACTGTTCTCTTAGCATGGTACTTTTTTTTTGAGAAATTCCAACCACGGTACATGGAAGCCCACAACTGAGACAAACAGAAAAAAAACCACAAACATGTCAAACGGTGCAGACCAGCCCGAGACAAAACAGAAAAAAGCCCACAAACAAGACGACCCGCCCCAATCTCGCGTGGAGATACAGGCACGTCAACGCGACGTGCACGAGCGTGCCAGGAATGATCACTTTGCACGAGTTTTAAAGATATATATAATCTGACGGCTCTGGACTTAAATATGACATCTTTAAATATCATCTAGATCTGAGTTAGCAATTCCCAGAACCAAAAGAATGTCGCAGCCAGAAGTTCCAAACGACGCATCCGACACGGCATCCAGGTTCCCAAGTCCCAACAACCCAAGCAAGCAGGCGTGGAATAAGGGTTACTCGCTGCCGCCATCGTGGCTCTCGCCGACGAACTCGGCGATGCGTGTCATGAGGTTGCGCGCGTCATCGAATCCATGGAAGAGGAAGAACGCGTGAATGCCGTCCGGGTACTCCAACGCCTCACGTCCTTGCCGCTGTCCTTCAGCATCTCGCAGTACCGCCTCTGCCAGTCCTGCAGCGGGTCATAGCCGCCGATGACGAGCAGCACCGGCGGGAAGGCCGGGCTGTCCACGCCAGCGGCTGCCCCAGGGGAGGTGAAGCACGCGGCCTCGTGAGTGCGGTCAGCGCCGTCCGGGAGGAACGCGCGCCACATCCAGTCGGTGCGGGCGACGGACACGATCGGCGCGCCGTCAAGGCGGAGCTCGGAGGGCGTGCGCTCCTCGCCGCCGAAGAAGGGCTGGATGGCTATGACGCCGGCGAGACGGACGTTCTTGAACGCAGGCACATCCGCGGCGTAGCGCCTGGCGACGTGGTGCGCGATGTTGCCGCCCGCGCTGTCCCCGGCGAGGAAGCAGCGGGAGCCTGGAGCGGGACGTCCGCCGGGTGGTTATCCGGGTCGTCGAGGAAGCGGAGCGCGGCGAGGCCGTCGTCGTAGGGCGCGGGGAACCGGTGCTCCGGGGCGCGGCGGTAGTCGACGGAGAGCACGGCCGCGGAGGCGTACCTCGCGATGCGCCGGCACGCGGCGTCGTAGGCCAGCGACGCCGCGGAGAGGAACGCGAACCCGCCGCCGTGGAAGAAAACGATCACGGGGAGAGGCGCTCCCTTGGCGTCGCCGGGTCTCGCTGGGTGGAAGAGGCGGGCGCGAATGCGGAGGGTCGGGTCGATGACGACGTCGCGGGAGGCGACGCCGCGGCACGGGGAGGAGAAGGCCGGGACGCGCGGGTCTAGGAGGGAGAGCACGCGGCGGTTCACGGTGCCGTCGGCGCGGCGGGTGGCGTCGGCGACGTAGTCCACGGCCCTGAGGGATAGACGCATGATGCGCGACATCGGCGGCTTCGGCCTACTCCCCGGCGGGGGCTCCTCTGCCATTGTCGTGGCGCGCGCGTCCTCCCGCGGTTCTCGAAGTGTAGTTGCGTTGCTGCCGGGTTTGAGTAGGATTTATAGTGGTTGGGTAACGGGTACTCTCTGCCTCTGGTGGAGACTTTTTTTTGAACTCTCTCTGGTCGAGACTTGTTTGAGAGTGTGGCTAATCTACTCTGCAGTGATAATGAGGTTATTACTTAACTAGGTTAGGTGTGTTGACGAAGTTTTCTGTGATTTCTTATGTCCGGGCAGATAGAAAGGCAACTTTCAGCGAGCCTGTGGCCATCACATCCTAATGTTAGGGATGTTAGGAGGTTGAACGAAAATTGCTATTAGAGCCCGATCTAATCTACTCCGAGAGGAACAATAAGTTCAAAAATGAGAGCACATATGTGTTAGGTATCTGAAAATTTTCTTTAGTTTGAGTCAACCTGAATTTGATTCGGCGTTTATCTTTATTAGTCAATTATTTTAGGACCACAAAAACCGAGCCGGGCAAAACCTATCCAGTTATGATGCTTCAACCCGTTAGTTCTGACCCCCATGACCCCCTCTTCTTCCCCACGCCCTCTTCTTCTTCTGCATAGGGCATATCGCCCAGTCGGCAGTCACGGCCATACAAGAGAAAGGCAGAGATTAAATTGTGATACCGATGGTTGTAATTTACTTATTATACTATGCAATACTTTTGTTTATTTTCAGTGTAAGTTGTTTACTTGGAGCTCTATAATTAAATATTCTCAAGTGCACACACTTTTTTACATTGAACAACTATTATGGGCTAGCAAAAACAAGCACCTTACATTCGGTAATATCACTTGCGACACCAAATAAAACCACCAAAATACCCGCAAGAAATTAAAAAATATATAAATTAGACACAAAACGGCAACCATCATGAACAAAAAAATTGAAGAAACAAAGTAGAAGAAACTCACACGTATAGAACATCCTGACGAAAACTTAAAAACTTGATACTGATTTAGAAAAGTAATCATTCACCAGAAAATCATTAAACTCAACATTGGACATGCAAAAAATCATTGAAAATGAATTTGATTAAAGTTCAACATTTAAATAATATACGTACAAAAATAATAAATAATAGATGGTCAAACGTTGCTGAAATATCAACTAAATCAGATCTTGAATGGTCAAATAACTATTTTTAGGGTATTGTCATAATAACTTAACACCACACTAACTAGGGATAACGAAAACATCAAGAACTCGGATATCAATTCATCATTCAGGCGGCCAAACAGATCTTTAATATAGTTATGCTCCATAAGCGTCTCTGACCTTTCTCTTTTTTTCCGGAACGAGAAACAATGCTCGCGTGGCCATGCGTACCAGCACAATGAACAACCAGACCGATTCGTAGAAAAAGGCGCCCTGCTTGCCATCACCCACCCACACCATCGTCACGGAAGAGAAGAGGTTCCTAGCTATCATGGTGATTGCATGGTAGCTCCATGCCAACCCAATGGCGCTTCGGGTGACACCAAGCGTACTAGAGCAATCTAAGGCATAGTGCACGTCGGAACCTTTCGTGGTCTTGCAATGCTAGGCCACCCAGGTTGAGCGGGGAGCAGATATTCTTCCATGCCACCTTGCATTTGCCATAAGAGAGCTCATTTATGATGCGCCCAAAGGAAACAACACATAATCTTGCTGATCCCTTGAAGAATTCCTTTTGGCGCCCGCAGAAAGGTTTAGAGCAAAGGTTGGCATGGCGTCGACTACAGAACGCACGGGCATATGTCACCTCACCAACCAATGTCCTTTGCAACGAAGACCTAACTGATTTAATAATATAAGTTGAAAAAAACACTGCATGCCTGTAGTACTAGAACGTACGCATCACATCGATGGGATGAGAAACCTTGTACTCATTGACGCTTTGGGGGATGCATGAGGCTGTAAAGCATGTGGCTGGGCATAACGGCGCGACACATTGGGCACTTTTTGGCTCTGTGCAGCCACGGCGTAAGGCATGAGCGGTGGAAAGCGTGGGAGCAACCAGGCAGCCTCACAGCGTCTTCATCCTCCACCAGGTCCGACAGGCAGATACAACACTCCGCCATATCCTCGATGACCGTGACCTTGATATTAAGAGATATGTCAATGTCGTAGCGACCAGCCTGGTCACCGAGGCTACGAATGTTGGGGAACCTAGTAATTTCAAAAGAATTCCTACGCACACGCAAGATCATGGTGATGCATAGCAATGAGAGGGGAGAGTGTTGTCTACGTACCCTCGTAGACCGACAGCGGAAGCGTTACGACAACGCAGTTGATGTAGTCGTACGTCTTCACGGCCCGACCGATCAAGCACCGAAACTACGTCACCTCCGAGTTTTAGCACACGTTCAGCTCGATGACGATCCCCGGACTCCGATCCAGCAAAGTGTCGGGGAAGAGTTCCGTCAGCACGATGGCGTGGTGACGATCTTGATGTTCTATCGTCGCAGGGCTTCGCCTAAGCGCCGTTACAATATTATCGAGGAGTATCGTGGAAGGGGGCACCGCACACGGCTAAGAAAACGATCACGAGGATCAACTTGTGTGTCTAGAGGTGCCCCCTGCTTCCGTATATAAAGGAGCAAAGGGGGGGTGCGGCCGGCCCTACCGGGAGTAGGACTCCCCACCTTTCCCTAGTTGGATTAGGACTTGGGGGGGAGGAGAGGGAAGAAAGGAAAGGGGGGCGTCGCCCCCCCCCCTCCTTGTCCAATTCGTACTTGGGGGGGAGGGGCGCGCGGCAGCCCCTAGGACTCCTCTCCTCTTCCTCCACTAGGCCCATTAAGGCCCATTAGGTTACCGGGGGGTTCCGGTAACCTCCCGGTACTCCGGTAAAATGCCGGTTTCACCCGAAACACTTCCGATGTCCAAACATAGGCTTCCAATATATCAATCTTTATGTCTCGACCATTTTGAGACTCCTCGTCATGTCCGTGATCATATCCGGGACTCCGAACAAACTTCGGTTCATCAAAATATATAAACTCATAATGAAACTGTCATCGTAACGTTAAGTGTGCGGACCCTACGGGTTCGAGAACAATGTAGACATGACCGAGACACGTCTCCGGTCAATAACCAATAGCGTAACCTGGATGCTCATATTGGCTCCTACATATTCTACGAAGATCTTTATCGGTCAGACCGCATAACAACATACGTTGTTCCCTTTGTCATCGGTATGTTACTTGCCCAAGATTCGATCGTCGGTATCTCAATACCTAGTTCAATCTCGTTACCGGCAAGTCTCTTTACTCGTTCCGTAATACATCATCTCGCAACTAACTCATTATTTGCAATGCTTGGAAGGCTTATGTGATGTGCATTACCGAGAGGGCCCAGAGATACCTCTCCGACAATCGGAGTGACAAATCCTAATCTCGAAATACGCCAACCCAACATGTACCTTTGGAGATACCTGTAGAGCTCCTTTATAATCACCCAGTTACGTTGTGGCGTTTGGTAGCACACAAAGTGTTCCTCTGGCAAACGGGAGTTGCATAATCTCATAGTCATAGGAACATGTATAAGTCATGAAGAAAGCAATAGCAACATACTAAACGATCGGGTGCTAAGCTAATGGAATGGGTCATGTCAATCACATCATTCTCCTAATGATGTGATCCCGTTAATCAAATGACAACACATGTCTATGGTTAGGAAACATAACCATCTTTGATTAACGAGCTAGTCAAGTAGAGGCACACTAGTGACGTTTAGTTTGTCTATGTTCACACAAGTATTATGTTTCCGGATAATACAATTCTAGCATGAATAATAAACATTTATCATGATATAAGGAAATAAATAATAACTTTATTATTGCCTCTAGGGCATATTTCCTTCAGTCTCCCACTTGCACTAGAGTCAATAATCTAGTTCACATCACCATGTGATTTAACACTAATAGTTCACATCTTTATGTGATTAGTTCACATCTTCATGTGACTAACACCCAAAGGGTTTACTAGAGTCAATAATCTAGTTCACATCGCTATGTGATTAACACCCAAAGAGTGATCATGTTTTGCTTGTGAGAGAAATTTAGTCAACGGGTCTGCCATATTCAGATCCGTATGTATTTTGCAAATTTCTATGTCAACAATGCTCTGCACGAAGCTACTCTAGCTAATTGCTCCCACTTTCAATATGTATCCATATTGAAGACTTAGAGTCATCTGGATCAGTGTCAAAACTTGCATCGACGTAACCCTTTATGACGAACCTTTTTGTCACCTCCATAATCGAGAAACGTATCCTTATTCCACTAAGGATAATTTTTACCAATGTCTAGTGATCTACTCCTAGATCACTACTGTACTCCCTTGCCAAAATCAGTGTAGGGTATACAATAGGTCTGGTACACAGCATGGCATACTTTATAGAACCTATGATTGAGGCATAGGGAATGACTTTCACTCTCTTTATATCTTCTGCCGTGGTCGGGTTTTGAGTCTTACTCAACTTCACACATTGTTACACAGGCAAGAACTCTTTCTTTGACTGTTCCATTTTGAACTACTTCAAAATCTTGTCAAGGTATGTACTCATTGAAAAAACTTATCAAACGTCTTGATCTATCTCTATAGGTCTTGATGCTCAATATGTAAGCAGCTTCACCGAGGTCTTTCTTTGAAAAACTACTTTCAAATACTCTTTTATGCTCAGAATAATTCTACATTATTTCCGATCAACAATATGTCATTCACATATACTTATCAGAAATGTTGTAGTGCTCCCACTCACTTTTTTGTAAATACAGGCTTCACCGCAAGTCTGTATAAAACTATATGCTTTGATCTACTTATCAAAGCGTATATTCCAACTCCGAGATGCTTGCACCTGTCCATAGATGGATCGCTGGAGCTTGCATATTTTGTTAACACCTTTAGGATCAACAAAACCTTCTAGTTGCATCGTATACAACTCTTCTTTAATAAATCCATTAAGGAATGCAGTTTTGTTTATCCATTTGCCAGATTTCATAAAATGCGGCAATTGCTAACATGATTCGGACAGACTTAAGCATCGCTACGAGTGAGAAAATTTCATCGTAGTCAACACCTTGAACTTTGTCAAAAACCTTTTTCGACAAGTCTAGCTTTGTAGATAGTAACACTACTATCAACGTCTGTCTTCCTCTTGAAGATCTATTTATTCTCAATTGTTTGCCGATCATTGGGCAAGTCAACCAAAGTCCACACTTTGTTCTCATACATGGATCCCATCTCAGCTTTCATGGCCTCAAACCATTTCGCGGAATCTGGGCTCATCATCGCTTCCTCATAGTTCGTAGGTTTGTCATGGTCAAGTAACATGACCTCCAGAATAGGATTACTGTACCACTCTGGTGCAGATCTCACTCTGGTTTACCTATGAGGTTCGGTAGTAACTTGATCTGAAGTTACATGATCATCATCATTAGCTTCCTCACTAATTGATGTAGTAGTCACAGGAACAGATTTCTGTGATGAACTACTTTCCAATAAGGGAGAAGGTACAGTTACCTCATCAAGTTCTACTTTCCTCCCACTCACTTCTTTCGAGAGAAACTCCTTCTCTAGAAAGGATCCATTCTTAGCAACGAATGTCTTGCCTTCGGATCTGTGATAGAAGGTGTACCCAACAGTCTCCTTTGGGTATCCTATGAAGACATATTTCTCCGATTTGGGTTTGAGCTTATCAGGATGAAACTTTTTCATATAAGCATCACAACCCAAAACCTTAAGAAACGACAACTTTGGTTTCTTGCCAAACCATAGTTCAGATTGTGTCGTCTCAACGGATTTAGATGGTGCCCTTTTTAACGTGAATGCAGTTGTCTCTAATGCATAACCCCAAAACGATAGTGGTAGATCGGTAAGAGACATCATAGATTGCACTATATCCAATAAAGTACGGTTATGACGATCGGACACACCATTATGCTGTGGTGTTCCAGGTGGCATGAGTTTGTGAAACTATTCCACATTGTTTTAATTGAAGACCAAAACTCGTAACTCAAATATTTGTCTCCGCGATCAGATCGTAGAAACCTTATTTTCTTGTTACGATGATTTTCCACTTCACCCTGAAATTATTTGAACTTTTCAAATGTTTCAGACTTATGTTTTGTCAAGTAGATATACCCATATCTGCTCAAATCATCTATGAAGGTCAGAAAATAACGATACCCGCCGCGAGCTTCAACATTCATCAGACCACATACATCTGTATGTATGATCTCCAACAAATCTGTTGCTCTCTCCATAGTACCGGAGAACGGCGTTTTAGTCATCTTTCCCATGAGGCACGGCTCGCAAGTACCAAGTGATTCATAATCAAGTGGTTCCAAAAGTCCATCAGTATGGAGTTTCTTCATGCGCTTTACACCGATATGACCTAAACGGCAGTGCCACAAATAAGTTGCACTATCATTATTTACTTTGTATCTTTTGGCTTCAATATTATGAATATGTGTAACACTATGATCGAGATCCAACGAACTATTTTCATTGGGTGTATGACCATCGAAGGTTTTATTCATGTAAACAGAACAACAATTATTCTCTAACTTTAATGAATAACCGTTGTCGGTGTCAAAACCGGCGGATCTCGGGTAGGGGGTCCCGAACTGCGCGTCTAGGCCGGATGGTAACAGGAGGCAAGGGACACGAAGTTTTACCCAGGTTCGGGCCCTCTTGATGGAGGTAAAACCCTACGTCATGCTTGATTAGTATTGATGATATGGGTAGTACAAGAGTAGATCTACCACGAGATCGGAGAGGCTAAACCCTAGAAGCTAGCCTATGGTATGATTATTATTCTGTATGTTGTCCTACGGACTAAGACCCTCCGGTTTATATAGACACTGGAAAGGGTTAGGGTTACACAAAGTCGGTTACAATGGTAGGAGATCCACATATCCGTATCGCCAAGCTTGCCTTCCACGCCAAGGAAAGTCCCTCCAGGACACGGGACGAAGTCTTCAATCTTGTATCTTCATAGTCCAGGAGTCTGGCTGAAGGTATAGTCCGGCCATCCGGACACCCCCTAATCCAGGACTCCCTCAGTAGCCCCTGAACCAGGCTTCAATGACGACGAGTCCGGCGCGCAGATTGTCTTCGGCATTGCAAGGCGGGTTCCTCCTCCAAGTACTTCATAGAAGATTTTGAACACAAAGATAGTGTCCGGCTCTGCAAAATAAGTTTCCACATATTGCCATAGAGAGAATAATATTTACACAAATCTAATCTGCTGACGTATTCCATAGTGTGACATCGCACCACGGCCAAGCCTTTATTCGAATCGTTTTATTGTCCCACCTCAGCGTGTCATGCGAGGCGGTTTCCTTGGCACGTCTTGTTAAAGCAGAGATCGTGTCCCCTTATTCCGGGATTCTCATCAATACGAGCGTGGGTAACCCAACTGCGCCATTGATTACGGCGCTTGGAGATAAGCGAGTTTTACCAGGCTGGTGGGGACACGTAGTTGCGTCCACCCATATAAGGGAATAAGGATCCACCTTTTCACCTATGCCTTCTTCCTCCTTTGCCTATCCATTTCCGCGCACTCGAGCTCCAGCGCCCAAGTCCGCACTCCCCACCTCAACCTTCTCCAGCCATGTCCGGAGCGGGAGGCAAGTGGATGGTCTCCTCCGTCATGGAGGGACACATCAAAAAACTAAGGAAGGTCGGATACTTGTCTAACGACATCGCGTACTGGCTTCCCGAAGAGGGGCAGCTCCTCCCCACCCCAAGACCCCATGAGAGGGTAGTGTTCCTTCCCCACTTCCTCCGCGGACTGGGCTTTCCTATCCACCCATTCGTCCGGGGACTCATGTTCTACTACGGCCTGGATTTCCATGATTTGGCCCCGAAATTCATCCTCAACATCTCGGCGTTTATCGTCGTGTGCGAGGCTTTCCTCCGCATCCGCCCCCATTTCGGCCTATGGCTCAAGACTTTCAATGTCAAGCCGAAGGTGGTGCGTGGAAACCAGGCGGAGTGCGGAGGCACCATGGTGGGCAAGATGCCCAACGTCTTATGGCTCGAGGGCTCCTTTGTGGAGACCCTAAAGGGGTGGCAATCGGGGTGGTTTTACATCACCGAGCCGCGCGACCCTGAGTGGGTCGCAGCCCCCGAGTTCCGGTCCGGACCCCCAACGCGGCTCACGTCCTAGAAAGAGGCGGGCCTGTCATGGGGCAGCAAAGGAGAGGTGACTGGACTGCAAACATGCATCCAAACCCTGGTGAACAAGCAGCTCAAGATTGTCAACGTAGTCCGGGTTATGCTCATCCGTCGGATCCTCCCGTGTCAACAACGGGCCTTCAATCTGTGGGAGTTCAACCCGGCACAGCACCGAACTCTGAGAAGGCTCTTCGACACGACGTACGAAGATGCCTGGAAGGTGTTTTTCAAGGGCGCCGAGGCTACCGCATCCGCTACCGAGGATCGCGGATTCAACGCGCAGCGTCACGCTAGCGCGGTAAGTTGTTTGTACCTTTTACAGGGTATTAGTTTTTTATAATTTAACTCTATGCGGGATCTAAGCTCCCTTACCTTTGACAGGATTGGCAGGCGAAGTCCGGACAGATCGATTGTCTGGCTCCTTTGCCCGAAGACCCAGCCGATGCCCGCTTGGCGAAGCTGCTGGTTCCGGCACCCTATGTGGTGCCGGAGAAGAAGGCCACGAAGAAGGCCACGGGGACTCGAAAAAGTGCCCGGCGCGAGGAGGTGTCGGGTTCATCATCCGACGGCTCCAAGGCGCATTCCTCCCGTGAAGACGAGGAGGAGGAAGAAGAGACCTCTCCCCCTCCAGCGGGGGGAGAGAAGAAAAGTAAGGCCGCCCTCACTGGGGAGGCCGAAGGGTCCAAGAAGGGGAAAACCCTTCCTCCGGACTACTCCACCAACGCCGACGACGGCGGAGAGGAGTGGCCGCTTAGGGCCAAGCCCCTGGCGAAATCGTAAGTATCCGGATACCAGAGTAATTCATAGTATTCCTTTATTGCACAGCTTTCCCTTATGTCGAATATGATTATGCAGCCCACCCAAAGACCGGCTCGACGCGTCGTCGAGCGGTTCACTGGACTCGTCGGATGTGAATTCGCTTCCGATGGCTACCTCCCCCCGCCCTACGGACGACGCCGAAGTGTTGTCCCAAATGGCTCCAAGCCAGGAGGAGGTGGTCCTGGAGGCGCCGCAAGGCGACCTCCCGGACTCCAGGAGTAAAGGGGATAAAACCCCCCAGGGCTCCAAGTCCGGCTCTAGGCCGGACACCGCTCCAGAACCTTCAAAGGTTCCAGAGTCCGGCGGGCGACCTCCTTCCAAGAGGAGCAAGCCCACCGTACCGGTGACCCCCGTCCAACCGGAGGCGCCGGACAATCTGTTGGAGGTGCTCAAAGGCACCTCCATCGACGAGGAGCACGGCACCATTATGAGTGCGGTGGTCCAGAAGGTTAAGTCCGCCAAGAGCGGACTGACTGAAGCTTGTGCTAGCCTTTTAATAGGCTTTGACGTAAGTAAAGAATGTGTAAATAATATTACCGCATAGACAGTAGCCCATGATGCTCTGTTTGGCGTTCGGGAAGAAAAGCTGAATAGAGGATCAAATAAAATTCGCAGGAGTCTAACAAAAAGGAGTCAATATGCATATGCAGGCTTCTCTGCTGGCGTCCGCCGCATTGAATGCGAAAGTGGACACGCTAAAGCAGAACCTCGAGCAGTCCGAGCAAGAGCTCGGGCGTGCCAAGAAGCAGCTCGAGGACAAGGAAGGTAAGAAATACCTTGTGTAAATATATATAAAAAAGGTGCAATTCCAAAAAATGACAGGATTAACGTGGCTATTGTAGGGGCCACGTCTGAGGTGGCGACCCTTAAGCAAGCGCTGTCCGAGGCCGAGAAGAGGGCGGCCACGGAGCGCACCAAGCGGGAGAAGTATGAGGCCCAGGTTGGCAAGGTGCGGCAAGAGCTCCAGGCTCTCATGAAAAAACATGAGAGTTTGGAGCTTGACTCAAAGACGCGAGCGTTCGAGCTCGCGGTGGCTATTGAAAAGGCCAAGTCTGCCAAGGCCGAATCCCAGAAGACCCTCCAGGAGTTGGATGCGGTGAAAAAGATAGCGGCGGGTAAGGCATTCTTTATGCAAAGCAAACACATAAACGTGAGTTACTTGTTACTTACCCAAATCCGGAGCTCTCCAGGAGCATTAGCAGATCTTCCCCGTAGCGTGTCTGATGCCGCCGCATTCTATCGAGCCGAGGAGGGCAGCTCGACAGAGAAGGTGTTCTGGTCTCAGTATGCTGAGGCCGGACACCCTGTGCCCCTGGGCGACCAGCTAAAGCAACTGGTCGAGCTTCACAAGGCGGCCGAACAGGCCATGAAGGGCCTCATAGTTCGGCTGTGGCCTGGAGAGGCTCTGCATGGGAGCTATATCGGGCTGGTGCGGCGGCTGGGGGCCTGTCCAAGGCTCGAAGTCATCAAGCGCTTCGTCTGCATTGAAGGTGCCCGTAGGGCCCTTGCCCGTGCTAAGGTGCACTGGGGCAAGCTGGATGCTGAGAAACTTGTGAAGGACGGGCCACCGCCGGGGAAAGAGCATCGCAAGCCCGAGAATTATTATAAGGATGTTCTGAAGGGTGCCCGCCTTATGGCGGATGAATGTTCCAGGGATGTAATTTTTGAGTAAAACTCGCTCGTTTTGTCCTGTGCGCTGAAAACTTGTTCATATGCACTAAGCAATGCTGTTGGAATTTAAAATATTACCTTTTGTGCGGCTGTTTATCAGTTTTGAGAGATGGCGAGTCGTCGGCTTGTGCCCCCGTGCCACTAGTGCTGGGGTGTTCGGGGATAAACCTGAGCGCTCTTTTTCCCATGTTTGGGTCCTTCGAGGGAGGCGCTCAGCACAACGAACAAGGCAATCGGACTATAATGCGTGAACACTCTCACTTAGCCATAGAATTCTATAATTTTAAATTTCGGTGAAGCCCCTGGTATTCGGAAGACCGAGTTCGAGGCGCTATCCACGCCTTGGCCGGACAGAGCCGACTCCTCGCTCTAAGCGGCATAAGTCTTTAGGGACTCGAAAAACCTCTCGAACAGCGACCAGCTCTCGCTTCATCATGACAGTCAGTTTTAGCTTTCTCTACTGAGGTGCTCGACCCAGCTCAACTGGGGCACAATCGCAGTAGTTCTCCTAGTGCTACTTTAGCCGACATAGCGGAATGTAAGGCACCAAAACATAGGAGCCGGGCAAACCCAACTATTAACCGAAGACATGATTCGGAGCCGATGCATATAATGCTATAAGTTCGGGATGCCGCACTTGTTAAAGTGTTCGGACTTCTCACACCATATTGAGGGGTACTAAAGCCCCTGGCGTATTTTGGCCGTACCAAAGTGTACAGGTGCAACATGTCGTTAAGGAACATATATTTGTGAAAAAAGAGTAATGCAAAAATAGACAAAAGCTATGCATTGTTTATTAAAAAGGGCTGCAATCAAAGTAGAACGATACAAATAAAGCGATAAGCAAAAGGTTGGACTATTTAACATGTCCGTTCCAGGGGCAGGCTGCAGAATGGTATGCGAAACAGGTATACTGCTCGTGATAGAGACCACCTGGGAGTTCCGTAATGCGGCATGGCTTGTCTGCTTCCCTGGTTCTTGCATCGTTTGTGCGGCAATTGAACTGCCGAACAGGCCTTCCGAAGAATGGAGTCCTGAAAGTAAGAGAAAATTAAAAAATCGGCAGCCCCTGGTGCGGTTTAAGCCGTGTTTCGGGCGTGCCGTGATGGTGCCCCTCCCCCTGTACCCATGGTATTTCTAGAGCGTAGTTATGTATGTGAAGCACTGGTGTCGCATTTTTGCGAGGGCTGGGGTTGGGGCCGCATTGCTACGCCTGCTCGGAACGTGCCAGGCGGTCTTGTTGTAGGTTACTCCGGGCGCGCTTGACGGTGTCCGGATGTTTAATGGCCGGACTAGAGAACTGCCTGGAGAGGCTGCTTTATACTTCCGCTGCAAGGGCCGCCATGTGCTCCTCCGTTCGGAGGGAGCGTTCGGTGTTTCCATTGACCGTAATTACTCCTCGAGGGCCTAGCATCTTGAGCTTAAGGTATGCGTAGTGCCGTACCGCATTGAACTTGGCAAATGCGGTTCGCCCGAGCAGTGTGTGATAGCCACTGCGGAATGGGACTATGTCGAAGATTAACTCCTTGCTTCGGAAATTATCCGGAGATCCGAAGACCACTTCAAGTGTGACTGAGCCTGTACAGTTGGCCTCTATACCTGGTATTACGCCTTTAAAGGTCGTTTTGGTGGGCTTAATCCTCTAGGGATCTATGCCCATTTTCCGCACTGTATCCTGGTAAAGCAGGTTCGAGCTGCTGCCGCCGTCCATAAGGACTCTAGTGAGATGAAATCCGTCAATAATTGGGTCTAGAACCAATGCGGCAAATCCGCCATGACGGGTGCTAGTGGGATGGTCCCTTCGATCAAAGGTGATCGGGCAGGAGGACCATGGGTTGAACTTTGGGGCGACTGGCTCTACCGCGTATACGTCCCTTAACGCTCGCTTCCGCTCCCTCTTGGGGATGTGGGTTGCGTATATCATGTTCACCGTCCGCACTTGTGGGGGAAAACCCTTCTGTCCACTATTGTTCGGCGGCCGGGGCTCTTCGTCGTCATCGCTATGCAGCCCCTTGTCTTTATTTTCGGCATTTAACTTGCCTGTCTGCTTGAACACCCAACAATCCCTGTTGGTGTGATTGGCCGGCTTTTCGGGGGTGCCATGTATCTGGCACAAGCGGTCGAGTATTCGGTCCAAACTGGACGGGCCCCTAGGATTTCTTTTGAATGGCTTTTTCCGCTGACCGGATTTATAGCCTCTGAATCTGGCATTAACTGCCGTATCCTCAGCATTGTCGCCGTTAATGCGGCGCTTCTGCTTGTTGCGACGCGATTTGCCACTACTGTCCCTGGTATCCGAATTACCAGGGTTCTTGGTCATATTGTTGCTACGAGCAAGCCAGCTGTCTTCTCCCGTGCAAAAGCGGGTCATGAGTGTCGTGAGTGCTGCCATAGATTACGGCTTTTCCTGTCCAAGGTGCCGAGCAAGCCACTCGTCACGGATATTGTGCTTGAAGGCTGCTAGGGCCTCTGCGTCCGGACAGTCCACTATTTGATTTTTCTTTGTTAGGAACCGTGTCCAGAATTGCCTGGCCGATTCCTCTGGCTGCTGAATTACGTGGCTTAGGTCATCGACGTCTGGTGGCCGCACATAAGTGCCCTGGAAATTATCGAGGAATGCGGCTTCCAGGTCCTCCCAACAACTGATTGATCCTACTGGCAAGCTGTTAAGCCAATGCCGAGCTGGTCCTTTAAGCTTGAGTGGGAGGTATTTGATGGCGTGGAGATCATCGCCGCGGGCCATGTGGATATGAAGGAGATAATCCTCGATCCATACCGCAGGATCTGTTGTGCCATCATATGATTCGATGTTTACGGGTTTGAAACCCTCGGGGATTTGATGATCCATTACTTCGTCTGTGAAGCATAGTGGGTGTGCGGCACCTCTGTACTGGGCTATATCACGACGTAGCTCCAATGAGCTTTGTCTACTGTGTTCGGCCCTACCGGATTTGTGTCCGGCGTGACGGTTATCGTCTCGAGTCGTGGGGCGCCTACGCGATCCGTAGATCGATCTTGTTTGCCTTGCCTTGTCCTCCAACATATCTCGGAGGTCTGGCGCATTTTCCTGTGCCTTGGTACGGGGTGCGGCTTGAGTGGAGGGCCGAGAGGCCTCTCTGTCGCGGCCATGAGGTTGCCGGTCGGCCGTATCAAGTGCTAGTGATGTAGGTTTAAGTGCTTCCTCCTATAGTCGGGGTAGCAACCTGTGCTTTGGGTAGCTCTTGGAGGGGCGTTCGAGTTTATGCTCTTCGGCCGCAAGGACTTCAGTCCATCTGTCGACTAGCAAATCTTGATCAGCTCTAAGTTGTTGCTGTTTTTTCTTGAGGCTTCTTGCCGTGGCCATAATCCTGCGTTGAAAACGCTCTTGCTCGACGGGATCCTCTGGCATGACGAATTCGTCGTCGTCGAGGCTTGCCTCGTCTTCGGAGGGAGGCATATAATTATCGTCCTCGACCTCTCTGTCTGCCGCTCTCTCATGAGGGCCGGCCTCTCCATCCTCCTGTGCTGAATCTTGCTGGAGGGGGTTTTCTTCGGCACTCTCCGGAGTATTATTATCTCTCGCGCTGGAATCACCGTATTTGCTTTGGCGGGATTTTGAGCGGCGTCGCTGATGTCGGCGCTTAGGCTGTTTCTTGGAGGGGTCATCCTCCGCTGTCCCATCGCCATCTCCTTCTTTTGGGGTGTCCACCATGTATATGTCATATGTAACACCCCGGATGTAACTTTCTCAATTTGTACTCCAACTCTTGCCGTTTCCGGTGTTAAGTTAATTTATATTCTCGGGTTCGGGTCTTTGTCTCCGTGTGTTGTTGTCATTGTCATGCATCTCATATCATGTCATCATGTGCATTGCATTTGCATATGTGTTCGTCTCATGCGTTCGAGCATTTTCCCCGTTGACCGTTTTGCATTCCGGTGCTTCGTTCTCCTCCGGTGGTCATTTCTAGCTTTCTTTCGTGTGTGGGGATTAAACATTTCCGGATTGGACCGAGACTTGCCAAGTGGCCTTGGTTTACTACCGGTAGACCGCCTGTCAAGTTTCGTATCATTTGGACTTCGTTTGATACTCCAACGGTTAACCGAGGGACCGAAAAGGCCTCGTGTGTGTTGCAGCCCAACACCCCTCCAATTTGGCCCAAAACCCACCAAACTCTGCTCCATCATATAGAGCGTTCGATCACGATCGCGTGACCGAAAACCGCACCTCATTTGGACTCTCCTAGCTTCCTCTATGCCTATTTAAACACCCCCCGATTTTTTGATCTCCTCCTACCTGTGAAACCCTAAAAATCATCTCCGTGCGCCGGACACGTCCGTCCGCGCGCCAGACACCGCCGCCGTCCTCTCCCGCGTTGCCATGTGGCACCCGCCGCCGCCTCCCACCGCGCGGCCCGGGAGCCCACGGCCGGCCCCCGCGGCCCGCTTCCCACGCCGCCTCGCGCCGCCCCGCTCCGCCTCTCGCCGCCCTGCCGCGCCGCCCCGCTCCGGTGGCCGCCGCCCGAACCGCCGCACGCCGCCGCCTCTCCACGCCGGCGACGAGCAATGCCGCCCCGCCGCGCCTTCGCCGCCCGGCCACCGTGGTCGTCGCCGCCACCACCGCGGCCGGCCCGAGCCGCCGCCACCGCCTTCACCATCGCCGGCCCCGGCCATCTCCCCCTCCGGCCGCCGCCCCGCCCGTCTCTGGTGAACAGTGCCCGCGCCGCCGCTACAGTGTTTCGCCCGATCCAGATCTGGAAACCCTAGGTCGTTTTTTTTCTCTAACTCCCGAAATTTGTAGATCCAAGTGCCTCTGTTCGTGGCCCCGTAACTTTGCATATGTAGCTCCGATTCATGCATATAGCATATCAAAATGTTCATCTCAGAGAGTACATCATTTCATTCCATTGCATCATTTTCATTTGAGTTCATCTTGATGCCCAAAATGCTGTTAGAAGAGGGATACTTGAGTTAATTGTCAGATCTGCTACTCCGTTTAGCACTTTTGTCATTTTTGCCATGATTAATGTGTGCATGCTATGCCCTGATGCTCTACATATATGTTGTTAAGGTTTTTGTCATCTTTCCAGAGGTGCAACCCATGTATTTTTGTGATGTGTGTGGTGACTTGTGCAAGCTTGCAAAGTGGTGCACTTGCTAAGTCTGTTTTCAGGGACTTAGTAATTTCACTAAGTCCTTGATCTGTTTATCTCATGTTGCCATATGTTCATGTTGTTTCCTAGTGATCCGTGCCTCTTTTGAGGATGATCAGTAAGGATGTTTTGTTAATATTGTATTTCTCTATCCATCCATGTCTTTGTTTGCAATTATGGAGCACCCTAGCTTGAGTCAATCGAGCTCTACTTTTGCTACTTTGTGAATCTGGGCAGATTGTCAACTTGTTTGCAATTTTGCCGGCGATGTTGTAGTTGATCCATGCATGCTATGCTATTGTTCTTGCCATGTCTAGCTTGAATTTTGTGCCTTCTTGACGGGTGTATGCTTGTCTTGCCATGACTTGCACCGTAGTGAGTGCATCAAGCTCGTAAACATGCCTACTTGAGTTATATTTCAGCATGTGCCAGTTTTCACTAAGTCTGAAAACTGATTATGTTTTTGCTATGTTCACATGCTTGCAATTGTATTTTCTGATCCCTTTTGGCTCTAGGTCACTAAGGGACTTTTGTTAAGCTCTTTGAGTAGCTCCATGCCATGCTTTACTTTGCCAAGTTCAGGTCCTGTAGCATGTAGTTTTTTTGCTCCGAAGAGGGCTACCTGATCTGAAATTCCAGACAAGTGTTAATTTCACTAAGTCTGAGATATGTTTGCCATATGCATTTTTGCCATGCTTGTTTGCACCTGTTAATGGATGAATTGGCCGTGGCTCAGTGCTAGACTTTTGTTAAGCATCTTGTGTGCATCCCTGCCATGTATTTTGTTGTCATGTTTGTTTGCTGTAGAATGTTCATCTCATTGCATTTAGTTGGCTACTTGCTGTAAATCGCAGACCGGTGCCATTTTTGAATCGCTTGCCATTTCCAAACCGTAACTCCGATTCCGGCGTTATTTATATCGTTTTCAAGCGATTTCACCTCATCTTTCCAGTGGCACACTTGGTTTTCCAAGTTGAGGCCAGGTTCATGCATTTCCTGTCATATCTTGCATTTTGCATCCCGCATCGCATCCCGCATAGCATATCATCTTTGCATCATATCGCTTGATCCTTGCACGTGGTTGATTGTATCCTTGTTGCTTGTTTGTCTTGTTTGGGTAGAACCGGGAGACGAGTTCGCTAACGAGGAGCCCGTTGAGTTTGCTTTCGAGGATCCAGTCAACTCTGACAACTGTGCAGGCAAGATGATCATACCCTCGAAATCACTACTATCTTTGCTATGCTAGTTTGCTCGCTCTTTTGCTATGCCAATGCTACGATGCCTACCACTTGCTTTCAATTCTCCCAAATTTCCATGTCAAACCTCTAACCCACCATGTCCTAGAAAACCGTTGATTGGCTATGTTACCACTTTGCTCAGCCCCTCTTATAGCGTTGCTAGTTGCAGGTGAAGATCGGAGGCCGTTCCTTGTTGGAACATTTATTTTACTTGTTGGGATATCATTATATTATCTTGTTATCTTAATGCATCTATATACTTGGTAAAGGGTGGAAGGCTCGGCCTCTCGCCTAGTGTTTTGTTCCACTTTGCCGCCCTAGTTTCCGTCATATCGGTGTTATGTTCCCGGGTTTTGCGTTCCTTACGCGGTTGGGTTATAATGGGAACCCCTTGATAGTTCGCCTTGATTAAAGCTTTTCCAGCAATGCCCAACCTTGGTTTTACCATTTGCCACCTAGCCTCTTTTCCCTTGGGTTACCGGAGCCCAAGGGTCATCTTATTTTAAACCCCCCCCCCCAATAGGCGCAGGTTCTTCATCGTCTCCTGCATCGGCGTCCATACTCGTCACCTGGAACGGAATCACCTGGACCTGCATCTGGAGTTGTAATATCTGTGAGCCACAGGGACTCAGCAATCTCGCACCCTCGCGATCAAAACTATTTAAGCTTATAGGAAGGAAAAGGCAAGTATATGTGGAGCTGCAGCAAGCGACTAGCATATGTGGTGGCTAACTTATACGCAAAAGAGAGCGAGAAGAGGAGGCAAAGCGCGAGCGAGAATCTAGAAGAACAACCTGCGCAAGCATAACTCCAACACCGTGTCCACTTCCCGGGCTCCGCCGAGAAGAGGCCATCACGGTAACACACTCAGTTGATTCATTTTAATTAATTAAGGTTCAAGTTCTCTACAACCGGACATTAACAAATTCCCATCTGCCCATAACCACGGGCACGGCTCTCAAAAGTTCAATCCCTACAGGGGAGTCCCAACTTAGCCCATGACAAGCTCTCACGGTCAACGAAGGAATAGACCTCCACCCGAGACACACCGATCAGACTCGGTAACCCGATACAACAAGACAATTCGACAGGTTAAAACAAGACCAGCAACACCGCCCGAATGTGCGGACAAATCCCGATAGGAGCTGCACATATCTCTTTCTCAGGGCACACTCAGATGAGCGCTCCATACAACTAAAACCAAACCTCGAGTTTCCCCGAGGGGGCGCTGCACAGGACTCTAGTTTGGACCAACACTCAGAGGAGCACTGGCCCGGGGGGGTTAAAATAAGATGACCCTTGAGTCTGCAGAACCCAAGGGAAAGAAAAGGCTAGGTGGCAAATGGTAAGACCAATGTTGGGCATTGCTGGAAAAGCTTTAATCAAGGCGAACTATCAAGGGGTTCCCATTATAACCCAACCGCGTAAGGAACGCAAAATCCGGGAACATAACACCGATATGACGGAAACTAGGGCGGCAAGAGTGGAACAAAACACTAGGCGAGAGGCCGAGCCTTCCACCCTTTACCAAGTATATAGATGCATTAAGATAACATAGCAATATAATGATATCCCAACAAGCAAATAAAAGATGTCCCAACAAGGAACGGCCTCTAATCTTCACCTGCAACTAGCAACGCTATAAGAGGGGCTGAGCAAAGCGGTAACATAGCCAATCAACGGTTTGCTAGGACATGGTGGGTTAGAGGTTTGACATGGCAATTGGGAGGCTGACAAGCAAAAGGTAGGCATCGTAGCAATGGCATAGCAAGAGCGAGCAAACTAGCATAGCAAAGATAGTAGTGATTTCGAGGGTATGATCATCTTGCCTGCACAGTTGTCAGAGTTGACTGGATCCTCACAAGCAAACTCAACGGGCTCCTCGGTAGCGAACTCGTCTCCCGGCTCTACCCAACAAGACAAACAAGCAATAAGGATACAATCAACCACGTGCAAGACCAAGCAATAAGATGAAATGATGATATGCTATGCGGGATGCGATGCGGGATGCAAAATGCAAGATATGACAGTAAATGCATGAACCTGGCCTCAACTGGAAAAACCAAGTGGGCCACTAGATAGAGGGGATTAAATCGCTTGAAAACGATATAAAGATCATTGGAATCGGAGTTGCGGTTTGGAAATGGCAAGCGATTTAAGAATGACACCGGTCTGCGATTTACAGCAAGTAGGCATCTAAATGCAATGCAACGAACATGCTACAGCCACCAAACATGACAACAAAATACATGGCAGGGATGTCCACAAGATGCTTAACAAAAGACTAGCACTGAGACACGGCCAATTCATCCATTATGAGGTTCAAACAAGCATGGCAAAAACGCAAATGCAAAACAGATTCCAGACTTAGTGAAATTAACACTTGTCTGAAATTTCAGATCACGAAGCCCTCTTCGGAGCAGCAAAACAACATGATACATGACCTGATTAAGACAAGTAAGAACATGGCATGGAGCTACTCAACAAGCTTAACAAAAGACCCAAAGTGACCTGGGGCCAAAAGGGTTCACAAAAATATACTAACGGGCACACGAACATGGCTAAAACACAATCAGTTTTCAGACTTAGTGAAAACTGAGACATGCTGAAATATAACTCACGAAGGCATGTAAACGAGCTCGATGCACTCACCACGGTGCAAGTCATGGCAAGGAAGGCATACATCCATTAAGAAGGCATAAAAATCTAGCTAGACATGGCAAGAACAATGGCATAGCATGCACGGATCAACTACACTAACATCGGCAAAATCGCAAACGAGTTGACGATCTGCCCAGATTCACCATGAAGCAAAAATAGAGCTCGATTGACTCAAGCTAGGGTGCACCACAATTGCAAACAAAGACAAGGATGGATAGAGCATAACATGATTAACAAAACTCCTTTACTGATCATCCTCAAAAGAGGCACGGATCACTAGGAAACAAGCTGAACATATGGCATCATGAACTAAAATATCCCAAACTTAGTGAAAACAACTAAGTCTCTGAAAACAGATTTCCCGGGTGCCTCACTTTGCAAGCTTGCACAAGTCACCACACACATCCTAAAAATGCATGGTTTGCACCTCTGGAAAGAAGACAAAATGCTTAACAAAACATATGAAGGACTCACAGGCATATCATGCACACAATAAACATGGCAAAAATGACAAAAGTCTAAGATGAACTAGCAGATCTGACAATTAACTCACGAAGCCTCCTTCTAACAGCATTTCGGGCATCAAGATGAACTCAATGAAAATGATGCAATGGAATGAAATGATGTACTCGTCGAGACGAACATTTTGATATATTATATGCCCAAATCGGAGCTATGGATGCAAAGTTACGGCAGGTCAAAGTAGGCACAAAAATTAGGGTTTCTGAGGAAAAAGTCAACCGAGATATTTTGGATCTGAGATCTGCACGCTTCACGAGGAGATCGCCGGAGTTCGTCAACGTGGTGGCCGGAGTTGTTCACATCGCCGGAAAGGAAGGAGAGAGCCGGGGCTTGGCCGGCTGGTGTGGGGGCTCGCCGGGGCGGCGACTTCGAGGCGGTGGGGGCGGTGCACGGCGAAGGGGCGCGGCGCCAGCGTGACGGCGGCGAGCGACGGCGGATGCGGCGGCCGGCGTCGAACTTGGACGTGGGCGACGGCGGTCTT
The DNA here is from genome assembly GCF_003073215.2 of Triticum urartu. NCBI lineage: Eukaryota > Viridiplantae > Streptophyta > Magnoliopsida > Poales > Poaceae > Triticum > Triticum urartu. The sequence goes on along the minus strand of NC_053025.1, from coordinate 81,051,162 downwards.
CGCGGCGGAGGAGGCGGCGATGTCGCGGCGGGGTCGCCCTGGCGCGGCGCGGCGGCGGATGGGCCTCGGGGGCCCGGATCGGGCCTCCCGGGCCGGCGGCGAAGCGGTCCCGCGGTGCTGACGTGGCGGCGGCGGGTGCGGCGATTTTTGTCCGGCCAGTCGGACGTGTCCGGCTCGGCACGGAGATCTTTTTTTTTAGCTAGGGTTGGACGGGAAGAGATCCGAGATCCGAAACGGGGGGGCTATTTATAGGCATAAGAGGAGCTAGGAGAGTCCAAATGAGGTGCGGTTTTCGGCCACGCGATCGTGATCGAACGCTCTAGGACATGGAGCAGAGTTTGGTGGGTTTTGGGCCAAAATGAAGGGATGTTGGGCTGCAACACACACGAAGCCTTTTCGGTCCCTCGGTTAACCGTTGGAGTAGCAAACGAAGTCCAAATGGTACGAAACTTGACAGGCGGTCTACCGGTAGTAAACCAAGGTCACTCGGCAAGTCTCGGTCCAATCCGGAAATGTTTAATCCCCACACACGAAAGAAGGTGAGAAATGACCACCGGAGGAGAACGAAGCGCCGGAATGCAAAACGGACAACGGGGAAAATGCTCGAATGCATGAGACAAACATGTATGCAAATGCAATGCACATGATGACATGATATGAGATGCATGACAAAGACAACAACACACGGAGACAAAAACCCGAACCCGAGAAATAAATATAACTTAATGCCGGAAACGGCAAGAGTTGGAGTACAAATAGGGAAAGTTACATCCGGGGTGTTACAACACTCCACCACTACGAAAAGATCTCGTCCCGAGATCTAGGACTGAAAGAACTCCGGGTACTCAGAACGGAGGTGATCCTCGCGTTCCCAGGTAGCTTCACGGTCGGAATGGTGTGACCACTTGACTTTGAGAAATTTGATTGACTTGTTGCGAGTCTTGCGTTCAGTCTCTTCAAGAATAGCAACTGGGTGCTCATGATAAGAGAGATCTTCTTGGAGCTCAATGTCCTCGAAGTCGACGGTGCGGTCAGGAGTCTTGAAGCATTTTCGAAGCTGAGAGACATGGAACACATCATGAACATTTGCAAAGTTTGAAGGAAGCTCGAGTTGATAGGCGAGGTCGCCTCTCTTGCTGACAATCTTGAAAGGTCCCACGTATCTAGGGGCGAGCTTCCCTTTGATACCGAAGCGACGAGTACCTTTCATAGGAGAGACACGGAGGTAAACATGATCTCCGATCTCGAAAGCCAAATCACGGTGCTTACTATCATAGTAGCTCTTCTGGCGGGATTGGGCTGCTTTGAGGTTATCACGGATGACTTTGCACATTTCTTCTGCTTCTGTGATTAAGTCATTACCCAGCAGCTGACGTTCACCGGTTTCAGACCAGTTAAGAGGGGTATGGCACTTCCTGCCATACAGAATTTCAAATGGGGCCTTGCCCGAACTTGCTTGAAAACTATTGTTATAGGAGAATTCAGCATAAGGAAGACAATCCTCCCACTTCATGCCGAAGGAGATCACACAAGCCCTGAGCATATCTTCAAGAATTTGGTTGACACGCTCGACTTGACCGCTTGTTTGAGGATGGAAAGCAGTGCTGAAGCGGATGTTGGTGCCCATGGCCTTCTGAAAAGAATCCCAAAAATTGGAGGTAAAGGTGCTGCCACGGTCTGAAGAGATCACTTGAGGAATACTGTGCAGAGAGACAATGCGAGAGGTATAGAGTTCTGCCAATTGAGCTGCAGTGATCGACTCTTTGATAGGCAGAAAGTGAGCCACTTTGGTGAGTTTGTCGATGACAACAAATATAGCATCATTGCCACGCTTGGACTTTGGAAACCCAGTCACGAAGTCCATTTCAATGTGGTCAAACTTCCATTCTGGAATGGCAAGAGGTTGGAGGAGACCTGCTGGCCTTTGGTGTTCTGCCTTCACTCTTCTACAGACATCACATTCATTCACGAATTGAGCGATCTCGCGCTTCATTCGAGTCCACCAGTAAGCTTGCTTGAGGTCCTAATACATCTTCGTGCTCCTAGGGTGGATGGAGAGGAGAGAATTGTGAGCCTCGTTCATGATCACTTTACGAAGTTCACCTTTGGGCACAACAATACGATCCTCGAAGAAGAGAGTGTCCTTGTCATCAAGGCGGTAGCACTTGTACTTGGACTGACTCTTGGCAATCCCAATCTTCACCTTTTTCACCATAGCATCAAGAAGCTGGGCTTGGCGAATCTGGTCTTCTAAGGTAGGAGAGACTTGAAGGTTGGCGAGGAAACCTTGAGGAACAACTTGCAGATTAAGTTTGCGGAAAGCTTCACAAAGCTCGGGTTGATAAGGCTTGAGAATCAGACTGTTGCAGTAGGCCTTTCTGCTCAAAGCGTCAGCAATCATATTGGCCTTGCCTGGAGTATACTCAATACTCGGATTATACTCTTGAATCATTTCGGCCCATCGAGTTTGCCTTAGGTTGAGATTAGGCTGAGTGAAGATGTACTTGAGACTCTTGTGATCAGTGAAAATGTCCACTTTTCTTCCCAATAGAAGATGTCTCCAAGTCAAAAGAGCATGCACAACTGCCGCCAACTCGAGATCATGAGTGGGGTAGTTCTTCTCATTAGGCTTCAACTGGCGAGATGTATAAGCAACAACTTTCTTCTCTTGCATCAAAACTGCGCCAAGACCTTGGAGAGAGGCATCACAAAAGACCTCGTACGGCTTGGATTCATCAGATGGAGTCAAAACTGGAGCAGTTATCAACTTCTCTTTCAAAGTGTTGAAAGCAATATCACACTCCGAAGACCAAACGTACTTGATGTGCTTCTGGAGAAGATTAGAGAGAGGCTTCGCAATCTTGGAAAAGTTTTCAACGAATCTTCGGCAATAGCTTGCGAGACCGAGAAAACTGCGAAGTTGCTTCACGTTCTGAGGAGGTTCCCAATTCACAATTGCGGATACCTTCTCGGGATTCACGGAAATGCCCTTGGCAGAGATGATATGACCAAGATAAAGAACCTCGTCGAGCCAAAATTCACACTTGGAGAACTTGGCGTAGAACTGATGTTCTCTGAGCTTATCAAGAACCAAACGCAAGTGCTTGGCATGATCTTCCTTGTTCTTCGAGAAAACCAGAATGTCATCGAGATAGACCAAAACGAAGTCATTGGTGTAGGCATTGAAGATGAAGTTCATCATGTGAGAGAACGTCGGAGGAGCGTTGGCGAGGCCAAAAGACATGACAGTGTATTCATATGAACCAAAGCTTGTTCTGAATGCTGTCTTGAGAATATCTTCTTCACGAATGCGAATCTGGTGATAACCCATACGGAGATCAAGCTTGGAGAATACTTGGGCACCTTTGAGTTGTTCGAACAGCTCATTAATGTTGGGAAGTGGGTATTTGTTCTTGATGGTCTTCTTATTCACCGGACGGTAATCAACACAAAGTCGGTCCGTTCCATCCTTCTTCTTCACAAAAAGAACACCACAACCCCACGGAGAAGTACTAGGCCGGATAAGACCCATTCTTTCTTGCTCATCGAGTTGCTTCTTCAGCTCCTTCAACTCTTCAGGTCCGAGCTTGTAAGGACGTTTGCACACAGGTTCCGTGCCAGGCTCAAGTTCAATAACGAATTCAACTGGCCGGTGCGGAGGCATTCCTGGTAGCTCTTCTGGAAAGACGTCTTGATATTCGCAAACGACTGGAATTTGAGAGATGGCATCCAATTCACCCTTCTCATTGAGAGAAAACAGACGGATAGTATTATCCCGAGCGGCAAAGACAATTACATCCTCAGACGAATGAGTCAACTGAATTTGCCTGGCAGCACAATCAAGATGTGCCTTGTGCTTAGAAAGCCAATCCATTCCGAGAATAAGATCAATATCCGAGTTACCAAGAACAATTGGGGAAGAAAGGAACTTGTAGTCACCCAATGTGATAGTAACCTCAGGGACGCAGGTGTTAGCTGTCATCTGCTTGCCCGGTGACACAATTTGTAAGGAACTTTGCAGATACTGATAATCACACTCATACTATGATGCAAACGGTTTGGAAATGAAGCAATGCGATGCACCCGTGTCAAAAAGAACTTTTGCAGGAATATCATTAACAGGAAGGTTACCCATGATCACATATGGCGAGTCCTCTGCCTGAGCTACATTCACCATATTGACCTTGGCGAACTTGGGGTTATGCTTGACCATAGCTGTACTTGCCGATCTCACAGGAGGAGGAGGAGGAAGACGCCTCTGGTTGAGACACTTGTTGGCATAGTGACCCTTCTGTTGGCACTTGTTGCACGTGACCTCTGAAAGCGGACGGTGATACGGAGCACTCGATCTTGGATCTTGAAACGAAGTCTTGTTCTGAAAGCCAGGGTTGGGTGGGTGGGAAGAACCACTGCCACCTTTGCTCTTCTGCTGATACGGCTGACGGAACGGAGGAGGAGGAAGCCAAAACTTCTGCTGCTTGGCCACTTGAGTAGAGGAAGAAGGAGTAACATATCTGACTCGCTTCCTGGAAGCATCACACCTCAACTGAGCAGCCTCTTGCTTCAGTGCCATGTTGTAGAACTCATCGTACCTCAAGGGCTCAAAGAGAACAAGAGCGAGCTGGATATCTTCTCTGAGACCACCCCTGAACTGATATATCATGCTCTTCTCATCAGGCACGTCCTGCTTGGCAAAGCGGGCAAGCTTCTGGAACAACTTGTTGTAGTCATAGACAGACAAAGAGCCTTGCTTCAGATTGCGGAATTCCTCACGCTTGCTTTCAACCACACTCTGCGGAATATGATGAGCTCGGAAATCTCGACAGAAATCATCCCAAGTGATAACACGTCCACCTCTGGAATCCTTGTACTGCTGGAACCATTCTACAGCTTGATCTTTGAGTTGGAAGGAAGCGAACTTCACAAAGTCCTCAGGCCTGACGTTGCTGCACTCGAAATGCTTACACAGATCCACAAGCCAATCGTCAGCATCGGTTGCCTCAACACAATTGCTGAAAGTCTTTGGCCCGTTAGCAAGGAACTGGTTGAGTGTAGCAAAGTGACTCTGATTGCTGCCTTGTTTCCCTTGACTGCCTTGATTGCGCTCTTGAAGAATTTGCATGATCAGCTGAGTGTTTGCATTGGTTGCGGCCATCACAGCTTGCCATGCCTCTGGAGGAGGTGGAGGTGGTGGCGGATCTTGATTCTGGTTCTGACTGGTGCTCTTAGCGGGAGCCATCCTGAAGAGGTTGACCACCGTTAGCACATAGACAGATAAATATTGAAGCTGAATCCAACGGAATGAAAATTGCAACACATAGTCTTCACATCCGAACAAAATGAACGAATGCATTCCTTTTCAAATGGTCACATATCCATAAATTGAGAAGCCACATAGAATTAAGGTAGAGAAATAAATCAACAAGGTACGGATCAAGAACGAATAATCGGTAAGAAATCCCAATCTCAAACCAATATCCGTGGAAGAAGCACTAGAGCTACGAGAATTCCCACCTATGAAACTCCCGAACCTTTCCGGTTATGCAATCAGGTGTTGGGGATACAGGGGAAGCATAATATCTCACCCAAACTAGCAAATCCTACATCCAGCTGTATCCATCCTTCAACACATAACCAAGAAACCTTCGGAAGCCATCTACCTCAACCTTCGAAAAGCATCCGTTATACAAGTTATGGCGATACTCCCGAACTCCCGCCCCAGTACTGGGTGGCGTCGAGGTTATCTCACCAACGAACTGCATAAAAGAGATTTTCGATGTCGGCGAACATATCTCAAGTATTCCAGAATTGCAACGATAAAATTATGATGACAACACCTCAGAGCTCAACTCCCCGGGACACTTCCACTAAACCCCTGACAGGAGGCACCAAGACAATGTTCTCATCATAAGCCATCGGAACGATTCCAAGATACTCGCGTGATCCTAAAAATTTTTTTAGTGAAATTTGAGAAGAGAAGAGTCAAAACTCTACGTCAGGATGCCTTACCAGAGCGATGAGGAGACTGGGAAGTAAAAAGAATTCCTAAGCTCTCCGATATATAATTCCTAAAGACTCAAAACATTTTTCTAGACACAACTCGGCTGCTAAAAACGATCAAGCAATGGGGCTCCTAAGGTCGGGGAAGGCTCTGATTACCAACTTGTAACGCCCTCGATGCGGCTATAGCTCCCACGTGTCGAGGCACGACTTAGAGACATAACCGCATTGAAAGCAATGTCGCAAGTCAGGCAATCATCACAACATCCCATGTAACATATATAATAAAAAGGGGGAGATACATAGTTGGCTTACACTCGCCACGTCACATCAAAGTACATAAATAACATCCATCATACAAACACTCATGGCCCAACTACGGCGCCAAAATAGAAGAAAACCCAACATGCGACAACGCCCTGAATCGAACCCCAACAAGGCACCACTACTGATCATCGGGAAAGGAAACATAATAACGCTGAGAGTCCTCGTCGAACTCCCACTTGAGCTCGTACTCGTCACCTGGAACGGAATCACCTGGACCTGCATCTGGAGTTGTAATATCTGTGAGCCACAGGGACTCAGCAATCTCGCACCCTCGCGATCAAAACTATTTAAGCTTATAGGAAGGAAAAGGCAAGTATATGTGGAGCTGCAGCAAGCGACTAGCATATGTGGTGGCTAACTTATACGCAAAAGAGAGCGAGAAGAGGAGGCAAAGCGCGAGCGAGAATCTAGAAGAACAACCTGCGCAAGCATAACTCCAACACCGTGTCCACTTCCCGGGCTCCGCCGAGAAGAGGCCATCACGGTAACACACTCAGTTGATTCATTTTAATTAATTAAGGTTCAAGTTCTCTACAACCGGACATTAACAAATTCCCATCTGCCCATAACCGCGGGCACGGCTTTCGAAAGTTCAATCCCTGCAGGGGAGTCCCAACTTAGCCCATGACAAGCTCTCACGGTCAACGAAGGAATAGACCTCCACCCGAGACACACCGATCAGACTCGGTAACCCGGTACAACAAGACAATTCGACAGGTTAAAACAAGACCAGCAACACCGCCCGAATGTGCCGACAAATCCCGATAGGAGCTGCACATATCTCTTTCTCAGGGCACACTCAGATGAGCGCTCCATACAACTAAAACCAAACCTCGAGTTTCCTCGAGGGGGCGCTGCACAGGACTCTAGTTTGGACCAACACTCAGAGGAGCACTGGCCCGGGGGGGTTTAAATAAGATGACCTTGAGTCTACAGACCAAGGGAAAAGGCTAGGTGGCAAATGGTAAGACCAAGGTTGGGCATTGCTGGAAAAGCTTTAAACAAGGCGAACTATCAAGGGGTTCCCATTATAACCCAACCGCGTAAGGAACGCAAAATTCTGGGAACATAACACCGATATGACGGAAACTAGGGCGGCAAGAGTGGAACAAAACACTAGGCGAGAGGACGAGCCTTCCACCCTTCACCAAGTATATAGATGCATTAAGATAATCACGGCAATATAATGATATCCCAACAAGTAAATAAAAGATGTTCCAACAAGGAAAGGCCTCCAATCTTCACCTACAACTGGCAACGCTATAAGAGGGGCTGAGCAAAGCGGTAACATAGCCAATCAACGGTTTGCTAGGAAAAGGTGGGTTAGAGGTTTGACATGGCAATTGGGAGGCTGACAAGCAAAAGGTAGGCATCGTAGCATTGGCATAGCAAAAGAGCGAGCAAACTAGCATAGCAAAGATAGTAGTGATTTCGAGGGTATGATCATCTTGCCTGCACAGTTGTCAGAATTGACTGGATCCTCAAAAGCACACTCAACGGGCTCCTCGGTAGCGAACTCGTCTCCCGGCTCTACCCAAACAAGACAAACAAGCAACAAGGATACAATCAACCACGTGCAAGAACAAGCAATATGACGAAATGATGATATGCTATGCGGGATGCGATGCGGGATGCAAAATGCAAGATATGACAGGAAATGCATGAACCTGGCCTCAACTTGGGATTCCAAGGGTGCCACTGGAAAGATGAGATGAAATCGCTTGAAAACGATATAAAGAACGCCGGAATCGGAGTTACGGTTTGGAAATGGCAAGCGATTCAAAATTGACACCGGTCTGCGATTTACAGCAAGTAGGCTCTAAATGCAATGATGAACATGCTACAGCCACCAAACATGACAACAAAATACATGGCAGGGATGCACACAAGATGCTTAACAAAAGACTAGCACTGAGCATACGGCCAATTCATCCATTATGAGGTTCAAACAAGCATGGCAAAAACGCAAATGCAAAACAGATTCCAGACTTAGTGAAATTAACACTTGTCTGAAATTTCAGATCACGAAGCCCTCTTCGGAGCAGCAAAACAACATGATACATGACCTGATTAAGACAAGTAAGAACATGGCATGGAGCTACTCAACAAGCTTAACAAAAGACCCAAAGTGACCTGGGGCCAAAAGGGTTCACAAAATATACTAACGGGCACACGAACATAGCTAAAACACAATCAGTTTTCAGACTTAGTGAAAACTGAGACATGCTGAAATATAACTCACGAAGGCATGTAAACGAGCTCGATGCACTCACCACGGTGCAAGTCATGGCAAGGCAAGCATACATCCATTAAGAAGGCACAAAATCTAGCTAGACATGGCAAGAACAATGGCATAGCATGCACGGATCAACTACAATAACATCGGCAAAATCGCAAACGAGTTGACGATCTGCCCAGATTCACCATGAAGCAAAAGTAGAGCTCGATTGACTCAAGCTAGGGTGCTCCATAATTGCAAAGACATGGATGGATAGAGCATAACATGATTAACAAAACTCCTTTACTGATCATCCTCAAAAGAGGCACGGATCACTAGGAAACAAGCTGAACATATGGCATCATGAACTAAAATATCCCAGACTTAGTGAAAACAACTAAGTCCCTGAAAACAGATTTACCGGGTGCCTCACTTTTCAAGCTTGCACAAGTCACCACACACATCCTAAAAATGCATGGGTTGCACCTCTGGAAAGAAGACAAAATTCTTAACAAAACATATGAAGGACTCACAGGCATAGCATGCACACAATAATCATGGCAAAAATGACAAAAGTCTAAGATGAACTAGCAGATCTAACAATTAACTCACGAAGCCTCCTTCTAACAGCATTTTGGGCATCAAGATGAGATCAAATGAAAATTATGCAATGGAATGAAATGATGTACTCGTCGAGGCGAACATTTTTATATATTATATGCCCAAAATGGAGCTACGGATGCGGAGATACGGCCGGTCAAAGTAGGCCACAAATTAGGATTTCCTGAGGGAAAGTAACCCGATGATATTTTTGGTATCTGAGATTGCACGCTTCACGAGGAAGATCGGCCACGGAGTTCGTACACGTGGTGGCCGAGGCTGTTTCCCGTCGCCGGATTGAGGAAGAAGGGCCGGGCTGCCGAGGTGGGGGGACCGCGGGGCGGCTGACTTCGGGTCGTGGGGGCGTGGCATCGGTACGGCGGCGCGCGCGCCAGCGTGACGCGGCGGAGCGGACGGCGGATGGGGCGGCGGCGTCGAACTTTGGGAACCGGGGCGCGCGGTCTTCCGCGGCGGAGAGGCGGGCGTGTGCGGCAGGCGGCGGCGGGCGGCGGAGATGGGCTCGGGGGCCGGCTTCGGGCCTCCCGGGCCGGCGGCGAAGCGGTCCCGCGGTGCTGACGTGGCGGCGGGGTGGTGAATTTTTGTCCGGCCGGGTCGGACGTGTCCGGCTCGCGCGGAGATCTGTTTTTTTAGCTAGGTTGGACGGGGAGATCCGAGATCCGAAAACGGGGGGGGCTATTTATAGGCATAAGTGGAGCTAGGAGAGTCCAAATGAGGTGCGGTTTTCGGCCACGCGATCATGATCGAACGCTCTAGGACATGGAGCAGAGTTTGGTGGGTTTTGGGCCAAATTGGAGGGGTGTTGGGCTGCAACACACACGAGGCCTTTTCGGTCCCTCGGTTAACCGTTGGAGTATCAAACGAAGTCCAAATGGTACGAAACTTGACAGGCGGTCTACCGGTAGTAAACCAAGGCCGCTTGGCAAGTCTCGGTCCAATCCGGAAATGTTTAATCCCCACACACGAAAGAAGGCTAGAAATGACCACCGGAGGAGAACGAAGCGCCGGAATGCAAAACGGACAACGGGGAAAATGCTCGAATGCATGAGATGAACACGTATGCAAATGCAATGCACATGATGACATGATATGAGATGCATGACAACGACAACAACACACGGAGACAAACCCGAACCCGAGAAATAAATATAACTTAACGCCGGAAACGGCAAGAGTTGGAGTACAATAGGGAAAGTTCATCCGGGGTGTTAAAAACCCTACGTCCTGCTTGATTAATATTGATGATATGGGTAGTACAAGAGTAGATCTACCACGAGATCGGAGAGGCTAAACCCTAGAAGCTAGCCTATGGTATGATTGTTGTTCTGTATGTTGTCCTACGGACTAAAACCCTCCGGTTTATATAGACACCGGAGAGGGTTAGGGTTACACAAAGTCGGTTACAATTGTAGGAGATCCACATATCCGTATCGCCAAGCTTGCCTTCCACGCCAAGGAAAGTCCCTCCCGGACACGGGACGAAGTCTTCAATCTTGTATCTTCATAGTCCAGGAGTCCGGCTGAAGGTATAGTCCGGCCATCCGGACACCCCCTAATCCAGGACTCCCTCAACCGTATTGCAATAATTACGATCAAATCATATTCATGCTCAACGCAAACACCAAATAACACTTATTTAGTTTCAACACTAATCCCGAAAGTATAGGGAGTATGTGATGATGATCATATCAATCTTGGAACCACTTCCAACACACATCGTCACTTCACCCTTAACTAGTCTCTGTTTATTCTGCAACTCCCGTTTCGAGTTACTAATCTTAGAAACTGAACTAGTATCTAATAATGAGGGGTTGCTATAAAGACTAGTAAAGTACACATCAATAACATGTATATCAAATATACTTATGTTCACTTTGCCATCCTTCTTATCCGCCAATCACTTGGGGCAGTTCCGCTTCCAGTGACCAGTCCCTTTGCAGTAGAAGCACTTAGTCTCAGGCTTAGGACCAGACTTGGGCTTCTTCACTTGAGCAGCAACTTGCTTGCTGTTTTTCTTGAAGTTCCTCTTTTTCCTTTGCCCTTTTCTTGAAACTAGTGGTCTTGTCAACCATCAACACTTGATGCTCTTTTTTGATTTTTACCTTCATCAATTTCATCATCATGACAAGCTCGGGAGTCGTTTTCGTCATCCCTTGCATACTATAGTTCATCATGAAGTTCTACTAACTTGGTGATGGTGACTAGAGAATTCTGTCAATCACTATCTTATGTGGAAGATTAACTCCCACTTGATTCAAGCGATTGTAGTACCCAGACAATCTGCGCACATGCTCACTAGTTGAGCGATTCTCCTCCATCTTTTAGCTATAGAACTTGTTGGAGACGTCATATCTCTCAACTCGGGTATTTGCTTGAAATATTAACTTCAACTCCTGGAACATCTCATATGGTCCATGACGTTCAAAACGTCTTTGAAGTCCTGATTCTAAGCCGTTAAGCATGGTGCACTAAACTATCAAGTAGTCATCATATTGAGCTAGCCAAACGTTCATAACGTCTGCATCTGCTTCTGCAATAGGTCTGTCACCTAGCGGTGCATCAAGAACATAATTCTTCTGTGCAGCAATGAGGATAAACCTCAAATCACGGATCCAATCCGCATCATTGCTACTAACATCTTTCAACACAATTTTCTCTAGGAACATATCAAAATAAACATATGAAAGCAACAACGCGAGCTATTGATCTACAACATAGATATGCTAATACTACCAGGACTAAGTTCATGATAAATTAAAGTTCAATTAATCATATTACTTAAGAACTCCCACTTAGATAGACATCCCTCTAATCCTCTAAGTGATCACGTGATCCAAATCAACTAAACCATGTCCGATCATCACGTGAGATGGAGTAGTTTCATTGGTGAACATCACTATGTTGATCATATCTACTATATGATTCACGCTCGACCTTTCGGTCTCCGTGTTCTGAGGCCATATCTGTATATGCTTGGCTCGTCAAGTATAACCTGAGTATTCCGCGTGTGCAACTGTTTTGCACCCGTTGTATTTGAACGTAGAGCCTATCACACCCGATCATCACGTGGTGTCTCAGCACAAAGAACTTTCGCAACGGTGCATACTCAGGGAGGACACTTCTTGATAATTAGTGAGAGATCATCTTAAAATGCCACCGTCAATCAAAACAAGATAAGATGCATAAAAGATAAACATCACATGCAATCAATATAAGTGATATGATATGGCCATCATCATCTTGTGCTTGCGATCTCCATCTTTGAAGCACCGTCATGATCACCATCGTCACCGGCGCGACACTTTGATCACCATCATAGCATCGTTGTCGTCTCTCCAATCTTATGCTTCCACGACTATCACTACCATTTAGTGATAAAGTAAAGCATTACATCGCAATTGCATTGCATACAATAAAGCGACAACCATATGGCTCCTGCCAGTTGCCGATAACTCGGTTACAAAACATGATCATCTCATACAATAAAATTTAGTATCATGTCTTGACCATATCACATCACAACATGCCCTGCAAAAACAAGTTAGACGTCTTCTACTTTGTTTGTTGCAAGTTTTACGTGGCTGCTACGGGCTTAAGCAAGAACCAATCTTACCTACGCATCAAAACCACAACGATAGTTTGTCAAGTTGGTGCTGTTTTAACCTTCGCAAGGACCGGGCATAGCCACACTCGGTTCAACTAAAGTTGGAGAAACTGACACCCGCCAGCCACCTGTGTGCAAAGCATGTCGGTAGAACCAGTCTCGTGTAAGCGTACGCGTAATGTCGGTCCGGGCCGCTTCATCCAACAATACCGCCGAACCAAAGTATGATATGCTGGTAAGCAGTATGACTTATATCACCCATAACTCACTTGTGTTCCACTCGTGCATATAACATCAACACATAAAACCTAGGCTCGGATGCCACTGTTGGGGAACGTAGTAATTTCAAAAAAATTCCTACGCACACGCAAGATCATGGTGATGCATAGAAACGAGAGGGGAGAGTGTTGTCTACGTACCCTCGTAGACCGACAGCGGAAGCGTTATGACAACGCGGTTGATGTAGTCGTACGTCTTCACGGCCCGACCGATCAAGCACCGAAACTAGGGCACCTCCGAGTTTTAGCACACGTTCAGCTCGATGACGATCCCGGACTCTGATCCAGCAAAGTGTCGGGGAAGAGTTCCGTCAGCACGATGATGTGGTGACGATCTTGATGTTCTACCGTCGCAGGGCTTCGCCTAAGCACCGCTACAATATTATCGAGGAGTATGGTGGAAGGGGGCACCGCACACGGCTAAGAAAACGATCACGAGGATCAACTTGTGTGTCTAGAGGTGCCCCCTGCCTCCGTATATAAAGGAGCAAAGGGGGGGGTGCGGCCGGCCCTAGGAGGAGGCACGCCGGAGGAGTCCTACTCCTACCAGGAGTAGGACTCCCCACCTTTCCCTAGTTGGATTAGGACTTGGGGGGAGGAGGAGAGGGAAGAAAGGAAAGGGGGCGTCGCCCCCCTCCTTGTCCAATTCGGACTTGGGGGGGAGGGGCGCGCGGCAGCCCCTAGGCCTCCTCTCCTCTTCCTCCACTAGGCCCATTAAGGCCCATTAGGTTACCGGGGGGTTCCGGTAACCTCCCGGTACTCCGGTAAAATGCCGATTTCACCCGGAACACTTCCGATGTCCAAACGTAGGCTTCCAATATATCAATCTTTATGTCTCGACCATTTTGAGACTCCTCGTCATGTCCGTGATCATATCCGGGACTCCGAACAAACTTCGGTTCATCAAAATATATAAACTCATAATGAAACTGTCATCGTAACGTTAAGCGTGCGGACCCTACGGGTTCGAGAACAATGTAGACATGATCGAGACACGTCTCCAGTCAATAACCAATAGCGGAACCTGGATGCTCATATTGGCTCCTACATATTCTATGAAGATCTTTATCGGTCAGACCGCATAATAACATACGTTGTTCCCTTTGTCATCGGTATGTTACTTGCCCGAGATTCGATCGTCGGTATCTCAATACCTAGTTCAATCTCGTTACCGGCAAGTCTCTTTACTCGTTCCGTAATACATCATCTCGCAACTAACTCATTATTTGCAATGCTTCAAGGCTTATGTGATGTGCATTACTGAGAGGGCCCAGAGATACCTCTCCGACAATCGGAGTGACAAATCCTAATCTCGAAATACGCCAACCCAACATGTATCTTTGGAGACACCTGTAGAGCTCCTTTATAATCACCCAGTTACGTTGTGACGTTTGGTAGCACACAAAGTGTTCCTCCGGCAAACGGGAGTTGCATAATCTCATAGTCATAGAAACATGTATAAGTCATGAAGAAAGCAATAGCAACATACTAAACGATCGGGTGCTAAGCTAATGGAATGGGTCATGTCAATCACATCATTCTCCTAATGATGTGATCCCGTTAATCAAATGACAACACATGTCTATGGTTAGGAAACATAACCATCTTTGATTAACGAGCTAGTCAAGTAGAGGCACACTAGTGACGTTTAGTTTGTCTATGTATTCACACAAGTATTATGTTTCCGGATAATACAATTATAGCATGAATAATAAACATTTATCATGATATAAGGAAATAAATAATAACTTTATTATTGCCTCTAGGGCATATTTCATTCAACGAAGGACGAGCCGGGCGACATTTTCGGGCAGGAACTCGTCCCCCCAGTTGGCGCGGGCGAGATCGAACCCCTCAAGGACCGGCGTCTCCCTCAGCATCCTGTGGACGGCGTCGCTGCAGGCCCGGCGGCTCCCGAAGGTGGCCTTGGGGTCGTGGATCGGGAACACCTCGTAGATCCCCTGCGGGCGCCTCGTGCTGGACGCTTGCGCCTGCCCTGGAGCCTGTCTTGCCCAGCTCATAGCTCGCGACCAACTTACCTAGCAGTTTCACGATGCACCGCTTGTTTGCGTGGGTTTTGGCCCGCCTGTGGACGGTGGCTTCTCCGCGGACTCGGCACTCCGCGGCGCAGGACGACATGTTCCTGAACGGCGAAGGCAGCACCGCCGCCATTGAATCGAGGTCTCCCCGTGGAGTCTAACCTATTGCTAGATTCGCTGAGCTCCGTTAGGGAATATAAGGAAAGGTGGTACCGTGCATATATAGAAAGACTATAGACGCTCGTCGTGTCAGACTTTAACCCTATACTCAAATTATGTACTCCCTTCGTTCGAAATTATTTGTCGCAGAAATGGATGTATCTAGACGTATTTTAGTTCTAGATACATCCATATCCGAGACAAGTAATTCCGAACAGAGGAAGTACTTCATTGCTCCTCAAAATTTACTAGATTATTAATCATATACCTTTTTGTCGATTCAGATATGACGTGAACAAGGCAAACTCTATCTACACGACTACACGTATTGGTAATCAGCAACGCAACGGCTTCGAAAAAGCGGCATCTACCCAGTCGTATACGGGACGTACATGTAGGGTACGTACTACATATATTGCCAACTGCCCTAGACTCGGGTCGAGACGTCCAAACTGCAAATCCCCGATTTAGTTCGCTTCGCCACAACACCCCGCCGCCGGAAACCCACCAAGAAGCCGATCGATCCATGGACACGACGAGACCGACGGGCTGGGAGATGCCGGCACCGAACATCTTCGACCAGGTGCGCGACGAGGCCATCGTTGGCGCCACTTTCGGCTCCATCTACTACTTCGTCAAGGGCGTCTGCACCTCCCCAAACGGGAACCGTCTTGCCGGCGGCTTTCTGGCGGTCCCATGAACGCGCTCTACGTGGGCCGTTGGGCAGCCTGGTTTGGCGTTGCCCAGTCGACCAAGTGCACCGTCCAGCACGTGTCACCGGGATATCCCTTCGGAAACACGGCCGCCTTAGGAGTCGCCCAAACCCTCTTCGCCATGCATCACCGGTCACGCGTGGCCCTTCGCACCGGGCTCATAGCTGCGGCGATGGGCGGGGTCCTTGACATGGCCGTTTATAGCCAAAAACGCTCTGCTTGCACATCTGGGGTTCCTGCCAGCCCATGTCGTGTTTGATTGATGTTAGCTTGTGTTTACTTTGCTTGTACACTGTAATTTTTCATTTGTAGATTGGAGTGTAAAACAAATACTATTGTAATGTTAACTCTTACTTTCTCCGTCACAGAATAAGTGTTGCTGATTTAGTACAACTTTAGTGAAAAAGTTGTAGTACTATACAAGGCACGGGCAAGTAGCCTTTTCAATGGAAAACTCGGTGCAATAATAAAAAAAATGCTAGAAAGTGCATGTGATTTGGCCTCTCCGAGCAGCCTTTTGTGGACTGTTGGATTTGAGCTTGTATGATCTTCTCTCTCCACTCAACACGAAGCCCCGATTCTCAAATCTCACTCACCCATCTTCATGTGATCTGGCTGTCTTTGCGTGGCTCCCTAACAACCAACTCCCAAGCAGTGGCGCCCATTGAAGCCGTTCATGTTGTCGATCAACACGAGCCAGGGAACAAGAGAGTGGCGGCATCCTCTCGATCCACCACAACGACGACATAGACGGGTCAGGAGGGTATGAGCTTCATGGATGTGGCAGATCTGGAGCTGGTGAATCAGCGGTGGCGTGGAGGAGCATGCTTAACACATTCTCCTCTCATTAACAACTTCACCAATAAGATCCTCCATGCTAGGAGAGTGAAGATGCATGAATGGTGGGTGTTGGTGGGTGTGCGAGATGTTGGAGTGTATATCACCAATGTAGGAGGACGAGGCCCGGAGTTGCACACTCCTCCAAGATGCCTAGCTCCAAAGCATCCAAATAATCCAAATCTACCATTTTGATTCCTAGACAGTTGGTCGAGGCAGCAGACAAAGTTGCACATCTCACTGCCAAAGTAGTTGGGGCAGGGCTCAGCAGTGAAAATTGCACATCCACGAGTAGAGGAAAAGTTCCCCGAAAAAAAAGAGTAGAGGAAAAATTGCACACTGACTTCTAAATAGTTAGCTGGGATAGTAGACGAAGTTGCACATCTCACTGGTAGGATTGTAGACGAAGTTGCACATCCTAGCTAGTGTCACCATCGTTCTACGAAACCATGGCGGTCGGCGTCGAGCAACCTGGTCAGCGAATGCGACGAAGAGAGCAGGGGAGAGAGAGAGAGGGGGGGGGGGGGGCACTTCTGTCTGATAAGGACCAACCGCGTCGTTTTGATCGGTTTTGTCCAAACGGTGCCGTTAGGCCACGTCATCATTTTCCTTAACAGCGAAGGCAGCGCCGCCGCCACCATTGAATGGAGGTCTCTTCGAGGAGTCTAACCTATTGCTCGATTCGCTGGGCACCGTTAAGGAGTAAGGAAAGGTGGTACCGCGCGCGCGTATGTAGAAAGACTAGACGCTCGTCGTGTCAGGGTTTAACCCTATACTCAAATTCTGTACTACATTGCCCCTCAAACTTTACTAGATTGAGCCCTGCACGGAGCGACACCGGAACGTTCTTTGTACAAAGTCCTTGCCTTCTGTAGTAGGTATACATTGAAAAATCTATTTGCCCTTGGAAACTCTATCTACAGTTCTACACGTATACGGGACGTACAGGGCACGCACTCCATATATTGCCAACTGCCCTAGACTCGGGTCGAGACGTCCAAACTACTTCTACAAACCCCCGATCTAGATCGCTTCGCCAACTTGTAATCCAAGCCACAGCCACCCCACCTCTGCCGCCGGAAACCTACCAAGAAGCCGATCGATCCATGGGCACGACGAGACCGACGGGCGGGGAGATGCCGGCACCGAACGTCATCGACCAGGTGCGCGAGGAGGCCATCATTGGCGCCATTTTCGGCTCCGCTGTCCACTTCGTCGAGGGCGTCTGCACCTCCCTAAACGGGAGCCGCCTCGCCGGCGGCTTTCTGGCCGTCCCCGAGAACGCGCTCGCCGTCGGCCGTTGGGCAGCCTGGTTTGGCGTTGTCTAGGCGACTAGGTGCACCGTGCAGCAAGTGTCCCTGGGTTACCCCTTTGAAAGCACGGTCGCCCTGGGAGTCACCGACACCCTCTTCTCCATGCATCACGGGCCACGCGTGGCCCTCCGCAACGGGCTCAGATTTGCGGCCATAGGCGGGGTCTTTGACATGGTCATGTATAGCCTAAAACGCTCTGCTCGTGCACCTGAAATCCCGGCCACCCAATGTCGCGTTTGATTGATGTCAGCCTCTGTTTACTTTTCTTGTTGAACTATAATTTTTCCTCTATCAATTAGAGTGTAAAACAAATACTCGAGTATTGCTACTGTTACAAGCCTTACAAGGCGGCTTAAATGGCTGTTCCAATGAAAAAGTCGGTGCGATAATAAAAATATTCTAAATGTTAGAAAGGGGTGCACACACGATTTGGCCTCTCCTAACGGCCGACCGTTGGATTTGAGCTAGTATGATCTTCTGTCTCCACTCAACTCGAAGACTCGATTCCCAAATCTCACTCATCCACCTTCCTGTGCGGCTCATCGAAGGCCATCCCCTTGATTTTATGCTTATTTTGTTCTTAAAAAGGACAAACAATTTTTAGATAATTGTGCTTTTTATGTACTCACTAGTAGAAAACAGGGCTTTGGTCCAGGCCGGGTCAGCCCATTAGTCCCGGTTCAGTCCAGAACCGGGACCAATGGAGGCATTGGTCCCGGTTCGTGAGCCCAGGGGGCCGGCCGGGCCACGTGGGCCATTGGTCCCGGTTGGTGGGATGAACCGGGACCAATGGGCCTCGCTCCTGGCCCTCGCTCCTGGCCCACAACCATTGGTCCCGGTTCGTGCCTCAAACCGGGACTAAAGATTAGACCTTTAGTCCCGGTTTGAGGCACGAACCGGGACTAATGGGGTTGAGACCTTTAGTCCCGGTTCGTGCCACGAACCGGTACTAAAGGTCCCATTTTCAAACTCTACCCCCCCCCGGTGGATCGCCTTTTTAGTTTTAAAAAAAATAAAAGAAAATGATGGAAATGTCAAAAAAATAAAAAAAATAAGTTTCCCATGTGATATGTGGTCTAGTTGTTGGGAAAATTTGCAAATGTGAATTTTGACTTTATTTGCAAAATCTCTCTGAAATTTGTAAAAATGGGCATAACTTTTGCATACTAACTCGGATGAAAAAGTTTTTTATATGAAAAATCATCTACTCGAAAAGTTACATCCGAACGTTAAACATTTTCAAAATCCTCAAAAACCTAATAGAAAAAAAGTTACGGTGCTTTTAAGATCTAGATTGAAAAAAATTCAAACAGTGGGCAAACTGTGGTCAAACAATGGTCAAACTAATTATTCTAGAATATTAGTGCTACTAAATAATTATTTCTGTTATTTCAATTTTGGTCAAATCTGGTCAAACCGTGGTCAAACAATGGTCAAACTAATTATTCAAGAAATATTAGTGTTACTAAATAATTATTGTTTTTTAAAACAATAGTTTCAAAATAAAACTATGAAATGTGTCACTTCATGCTCAAGCAAAATTCCTGAAGGTTAATAGGATCGACATCTTAATATTGTCAGGAAAACAACAAGTGCAGACTTGGAGCGAGGGAGAATAGAACCCGGAAGTTAAGCGTGCTCAGGCTGGGGGAGTGGGAGGATGGGTGACCGTTTGGGAAGTTAGATGATTTGGAATGATGAGGGTGATTAGAGGATAAATTGAGAAGTGATGAGGGGTGGTGATTATAGACTAGAGGTTAAAATAATTTAGAAATTTGAAAATAAAAAAATTTCAAAAAAAAATTTCAAAAAAAATCGTAAAATTTCCTTTAGTCCCGGTTTGTGTTACTCTCTGCGAGTTATTTACTCGAAACCACCACATTATGGGTTAGGGTAACAGATCGGTACCACATTTGAGGCAGTTCATAAAAAACCACCAACAATGGGGCTAATCTGTAACGCGGAGCACTGACGCTGCGTTTTAGCCCAGAAAACAGCGAATCCGATAGGTGGGTCCCGCCTGTCGGGCTGACGTGGCGCGTGTTAAGTTGCCATCAGCAAAAAGACTACTTTTAGGGATGACACAAGTCTGTTTTGGAGTTAGTCCAGCATATATTTATGCATTTGCTCAAGGTAGCAACTAAAATTGCACATCAACTGCTAAGTACTCCCCCCGTTCCGAATTATTTGTCGCAGGTATAGATGTACCTAGATATATTTTCGTTCTAGATATATCCATTTCCGCGATGAGTAATTTGGAACAGAGGGAGTAATTGGTCGTGATAGTTGGGGTAGGGTGCCAACAGTAGTGGAGAAAGTTGCATGTCAACTACTAGGTAGTTGGTCGTAGCAGCAGAAGAAGGTACACATCTCACTAGCATAGTACTTGATAGGGGTGCCAGCAAGGAAAAATGCACATCCACGAGTAGGGGAGGCTAAGTTGCACAAGAGAGAGAGCGCCGGCTTCCTCTCGACCCACCATTACCACAACCATGACGGAGATGTACCTGCAGGAGAAGATGTCAATATCCAAGAAGAAGAAGAAGAAGAAGAAGAAGAAGAAGAAGAAGAAGAAGAAGAAGAAGAAGGTATAGTCCAGTTAGATCTGCACATATACTCCAAATAAACATATCCTAATGTAAACATGATCATCGGTGCTCCAAATAAAGTGCAGTCCTAGATTATTACCAGGGGACCGAAATACAGTAAACCTAACATATCCTGGAGTAATTATGCACCATAATTTATTCAGTTACTACAGCAACTACTCGAGGTTTTGCAAATTTCAAGTTTCTTGTTTGCAAGTTTCAGTACTCCAAATAAACATATCATGGGAGACAGCAAGTAGTTTGAGTAGTCAACTACAGTTTCCTTAAACTGAATTTAGTGAACTTTTACTTCTAGGACTGAACAAATACTCCAAAAATTTAGCTGAGCACTTAAAAATTTGCACATACTCCAGGAGTACAAACTTGTTGCGAACTTACAAGTAAAGCTAGGAATATCTGTGCAAGTTAAGCCACATCAGATATTGCACTTACAGTAAAAAATTATGCTACTCCAGCATATTGCAGTTAAAGTAACTACTCAAGAGTACTGGGGCATTGGAGTAACTTGCACTATACTCCAGGATATTGCACTTACAGTAAAGCCACTAACAGTAATATACTGCAAGTTCAGTATACAGTACAGTAAATTACTTGTACAACTACTACTCCTACTGTTGCTGCTACTTTAAATGGACAAACAATTGGTACTACAATACACCTCTGCTACAACAGAGGGGGTACTTCTTAGCTAAATGCAGCTTTGCTATTTCTCAAGACACAGATTGGTGCTACAACAATTGGCTAACATCTGGAACATTATATTATGCATTTTTGCCTTGTACTGTGTTCTGAATGATTAAAGCTATATGTGATCAGTGCAATGGTTACTTGCATGACTTCAAGCTACTGACACTGTAAGCCCTGAAACCATGCATCATCGACCCATGATGATCTTGAAAATTCTTTTTTCCCGATATTTTTGACCCTCCTTTATTCCCATAAAGCTGCGCAATTCAAGTCCCTATTTGGATGCTTTAAGCTTTGGGAATCGAAATGTTTTCAAAGACTGTCAAGCTACTATTGTTTCCCCCCTTTTCCTTTCTTACTTTTCATGAAACCAAAGTTTCAGTCAAGAATCTTCGAACAGATGATTACTAGACCCTCACATGACAAAATTGCCTCAAGTAATACAAAAAGCTGTGTAGTAGTACTGCTAGTACACATTTCAGCATGAACAAGAACTAGTGTAAAGGAGATGACAATGGATGGTGGCTGAAGATTACCAGGAGATTACAAAGGGCCAAAGCCATGATGGAGATGACTATTACATTGGACAGCACAAACCCCTAGATGATGGTACGTAGTAGCATATGATCAAACCCTATACACCTTTGATGAAAAGAAAAGAAGATATAGTAGAAAAGAAGATGAGAATT
Source organism: Triticum urartu (assembly GCF_003073215.2). Taxonomy (NCBI): domain Eukaryota; kingdom Viridiplantae; phylum Streptophyta; class Magnoliopsida; order Poales; family Poaceae; genus Triticum; species Triticum urartu. Next base: position 81,029,071 of record NC_053025.1, on the reverse strand, counting down.
AGGAGAAAAACAAAGTTACATGTTTATTGCTCTTCCCCATCCCCTGTCACCCTCACTGTCGATCTACCCAAGAAACTGTAGAATGCTAGCCCCAATTAGTAGTAGTGCTGTAATTCGGCCCTGAGTACTCTGTAGTAGCAACGTCAATTTGCTGCATGATTTGTTCTGCCGGACTTAGTTCAGCAGGTCCGGGAACAGCTTGTAGCAGTTGGGCCCCTTGTCCGGCTCCGGCGCCGACGAGGACGACGCCGACGACGGCGAGGGCTGGGTGGACGCGTGGCGGGGGAACTCGGACAGCATCTGCACCACCTCCCTCATGGTCGGGCGCTCCACGCTGTTCTCCTGGACGCAGAGCATGGACACGAAGAAGAGGTGGGACACCTCGTCCATGGGCACCGTGCTGAGCCGGCGGTCGACGACCTTGGGCACGCTCTCCCGCCGGCCGTCGGTGACCCGCTTCGCCCACTGCACGATGTCCACCCCTTCCCCGAAGTCCCCCACCGGCCGCCGGCCGGTGACGAGCTCCAGCAGGACGACGCCGAAGCTGTACACGTCGCTCTTCTCGTCCACTCTCAGGGTGTACGCGTACTCTGCAAACAAACAGGACCACAATCAGCATGCCTGCTAATCACATCATCATGGCAACATTTCAACCAGTGTAACTTCTCTTCTCGTCAAAGAACACAATGATTAAATCAATGGGTAGTAAAAGAGAAAGCTATGGACGTAAACCTAGGAGGAGTGTTCTCAACGTGCACCACCGCACTGATCAGTATAAGATAATAATACTACTAGCCTGATCTCAAATCTAAGCGCGATCGTTATAAATTATGTTCAAAACCTAGCGTACGCTAGGATGGCGAGCTTGGCATGCTAGGAAAAGCGAGCCTGTGCTACGGTGCTGATTTGAATAGTACAGAAACTGGCTATGTGCGCCTAGGACAGAGGCGAGTGCGTACAACATTCTGCGACGAATCCCAAGAGAAACCGCCTACCCTACCCTTTGCAGATCCACCGGAATCTTTCCCATACATACGCGCATAGTATATTCTATCGACCAAGTTCGTCAAATCCAAGGAAAATTCTTCGCCGGGATCAAGAAGAGGAGCTCTGTCAGTTAATCCAGCCCATGCCTGCCCTGAGATCTTGCCAAATCCCAAACCCGGAAGAGCAGAAAGGAAAAGCAGAGAGAGAGGGAGAGAGGGGAAAACTTATACTACAAACTTCGTGACCGTAACAGTGAGGGCGCCCGTGCCGTTCGAAAGGGTAGGAACAGCGTGCCGGGGGCGCCCCGGCTTTGGCTTTGGCGACGTAACGGCGGCAAAGCGGGAGGCTGCTTTGGCGAGGCCCCAGGAGCGGGACGGAGGAGGAGGATGACGAGGCTTTTTTTTTTTACCGGAGTGAGTGAGTGTGTCCCATGCCGGTCAAAGATACAGCAGCGCAACCGAGTCGATCCTGACCTAAAGGGCCGTGCCGGGCTGGACCAGCCGGTACTGGTACCCAGTAATACCTACCGTGTCATACGGGAGGTCCGTATCCTACTGCTACAGACCTCACCAGGCTGACGAAGCCTCGTACTACCACTACGAGAAAATTACCGAGTCAGAGGGATACGGGTGACGAGAAGATCGGGCGGGCTCAAACTCAAACCCCCTTTTGCCATGCCCGATGCTGCTGCTCTGGCGCACGCACTGGCCCGGCCTGACACGACGCGGCCCACACTGCGCGCTGTGGTACACGGGAGGTCTCGGCTCATGCACTGCATGGCACGGAGTTTTTGTTTGGCATACACGACGCATGGCATGGCCGTGTCGGGTTCGCGACTTGTGTTGGCCAGCGTGCGGCCGGCGTCCGGGCGCGCCCACAGGGGCGGCATCGTGTGGTCGTAATCGCGCGGGGTCGGGGGCCCGCGGGAAAATAATTGGGTGCTCGAGTGCGAGCCTGAGCAGAGCACCCCTTTTCGGCCGCTTTCGCCGAGGGCCCGCCGGCGCCCGCAGTGCTGCTGGCCGCTGCTGATGTGGTGTAAAGTCAGACCGGATCGGATGGCCTTCTACTGCCACTGCGTGTCATGTGCATACACAGAGCCGGACCGGACCGGACCGGACGGGCAGCCGCAGCTCAGCTCGGGTCGGGTCGGCGCTCAAAGTAGCCCTCCGCCCTGCCCTCCCGTCTCCCCATTTCAAAACTACACACCTTGTTTCTCCTCCTGACATATTCTTACTAAGGATTTGAAATGTAAAAACATCCTAGTATACAGCTTGATTTCGAGGTGTAAACGTACTGGGAGGGACCAAAAGTTTCCGTGCGATTGATCTGAAACAGTGAGGCAGTGAGCTACACCCACTGTGGCTCTGCGCCTGCGGTCTGGGCAGACAATGAGACATAGTAGTACTAACCAGTAACCACTATCACTATCTGCGTGCATGTGGTCAATCGTACGTGATGGTTTTTAACTCGCGACAAACCTAATCAGGCGCTCACTTGTCCTGGCGCAGTACCACCACTGGCTATTGACTTCGGAAGAGCGGGTCCCACGGCCCAGAGACGGGGGCCATCCCCGTGCAAGGCGGCGACAAGCAGACGAGCTCGGAAAACCGATGGATCCTAAACCAAATCTGATTGACCCCTCATCGGCAGGCACGCAAGGCGATAAGCGACTAGAGACAAAACACCAGCACATGTGTATGTAACGAGACGTGTTCGTACGTACCTGGCGCGATGTAGCCGTAGGACCCGGCGACGGCGGACATGCACTCGGACGCGCCGGCGTTGGCCGCGCCGGCGCCGGCGCCGGAGCGGAGGAACTTGGCCAGCCCGAAGTCCGCCACGTGGGCCTCCAGGCCGTCGCCGAGGAGGATGTTGTTGGACTTGACGTCCCGGTGCACGATCATCGGGCTGCAGTCGTGGTGCAGGTAGCAGAGCCCGCGCGCCGCCTCCAGCGCGATCCGGTACCGCCGGTCCCACGCCAGGAACCCGCCGCCCTTGCCGTGGAGCACCTCGCCGAGGCTGCCGCCGCCCATGTACTCGTACACCAGCACGTTCGCCTCCTGGTCGTTGGTGCAGAAGGCTAGCAGCCGCACGATGTTCCGGTGCCGGATGCTGCCCAGCGTCCGGATCTCCGCGCGGAACCCGTGGTCGTGCCGCCCGCCGCCGTTCAGACGCTTCACGGCGATCGCGCCGCCCGACCGGGCTCGTCCCGCGTACACCACGCCGGCGCCGCCGCGGCCCACCACGTTGCCGTCCTTCATGCACTCGATCACCTCCGCGATGCCGAAGTCCACCTTGTGGAACGCCGTGAACCGCCACGCGCCGTCCGGCCCGCCGCCGGGGTACGACCGAGCGCGCAGCACGGCCGCCGCGGCGAAGATCACCGAGCACGCCAGCAGACCCAGCGCGAACACCAGCTTGTAGTCCCCCGCCGTCGCCCGCCGCGGGCTCACGGCCGTCGACCCGCCGGCGTCGCTGCTGATGTTGCAGGGCCGGTTCAGCACCGGCCCGCACAGCCTCGGGTTGCCCGCGAACGCCGTCTCGTTCAGGTACCGCAGCTGGCCCGTGTCCGGCAGCTGGCCGGACAGGTCGTTGTAGGAGAAGTCGGCCGCCGTGAGGCTGCTCATCGCCCCGATCGCGGCGGGGATCGACTCCTCGAGCTGGTTCCTCGACAGGTTGAGGTAATTCAGCACCCGTATCCCGGCGATGGCCTCCGGGATCGGCCCAGACAGCTTGTTGGTGCTGAGGTCAATGTACGTGAGCTGCCCGCACCGGCCGATGGCCTCCGGTATCGGCCCGGACAACTCATTGCCGCTGAGGTCGAGCTTCACGAGCAGCCGGAGCTCCCCTACCTCCGGCGGCACGGCGCCGGCGAGACGGTTGTTGCTGACCAGCAGCGTCTGCAGCGCGGAGAGGTTGGCCAGCGCGGCAGGCAGCGGCCCGGACAGCAGGTTGTTGGACAGGTTGAGCTGGGCCAGCTGCGACTCCGAACCGGTCAGGGTCGGGCTCGGGTTCGACGGGACCGGACCGGAGAGCAGGTTGTTCTGCAGCTCCAGCAGGTTGAGCCGCGGGAGGTAGAGGAAGCCGGCGGGAATGCTGCCGTTGAGGTAGTTGTGGCCGAACCGGACCCGGGTGAGGCTCGCGCACGAGCCGAGCGCCCCGGGGATGGGGCCGAAGAGGAAGTTGTTCATGAGGATGGCGGTGTGCAGCTCGCCGGAGGAGCACAGCATCTCGGGGATCATGCCGGTGAGCCGGTTCGACGACAGGTCGACGAGCCGGAGCGCCGCGCTGGCGCCGAGGCCCGCCGGGACGCGGCCGGTCAAGTTGTTCATGAAGAGCTGCAGCGTCTCCAGCCGCGGCATCGCGGCGACGAAGTCAGGGACCGGGCCGTGGAGCCGGTTGAGGAACAGGTTGAGCAGCCGGAGCGAGGTGAGGGACGCCAGGGTGCTCGGCACCTCGCCGGTGAGCGCGTTGTTGGACAGGTCCAGCCTGGTGAGCGCCGTGAGGTTGCCGAGCTCCGGCGGGATTTCGCCGGTCAGCTGGTTGGTGTGGAGGAACAGCGTGTCGAGGGAGGCCAGCTCGCCCAGCTCCGACGGGATGCTCCCGGTGAGGCCGCAGTTGGAGACGTCCAGCATGGTGAGGTTGCGCAGCCGGCCGAGCTCCGGCGGGATGCCGCCGTCGAATGCGTTGTAGTACCCGAGATACAGCTCCCTGAGGCTCGTCAGGTTGCCGAGCTCCGGCGGGATGGTGCCCTGCAGGTTGTTGCCGTTGAGGGACAGGTACTCCAGAGCCAGCATCCCGCCGTACGACGCGGGTATCACCCCGGAGAAGTAATTGCCGCCGAGGTCAAGGTATCGGAGCCGCGGCAGCGCCGTCACGCCGGCCGGGAGCGAGGAGGAGAAGTTGTTGTCGTAGGCGTCGAACACCTCGAGGCTGGGGAGCGACGGGAAGTCCCAGCCGTCGAGGCCGCCGCCGAGCTGGTTGCCGGAGACATTGACGTAGCGGAGCTCCGGGAGCGCGGACACGGCCACCGCGCCCACGATGCCGTTCCCGGAGAGGGAGAGGCTCGCGAGCGCGGCGAGCCCAGTCACCTCGGCCGTGACGGGCGCGCCAGTGGACACGTTCATGTTGGCGATGTCGACGGAGACGACCCTGCCGCCGGCGCAGCGGACGCCGGTCCACTCGCACACGGAGGCGACATTGCCCGGCAGCCACGAGCGCAGCACGTGGGGGCGGCAGCTGAGGGAGGCCTTGAGGGAGAGCAAGGCCAGCGCATCTCCATGCAACGCCTCGCCGTGTCCATAGCCATCGACACTACCGATGGATAGTGGTAGAAGAAAAATCAAGGAGAGCAAGACAAAAGGATGGAGAGCCTTCATCTGGCCTACAATTCTTGCGGCTTGCGAACTGTGGTGAGAAACTAGCTAGAATACGCAGCCATTGGCAATGCCATTGCTGCTGTTTCAGTGAGCTTATAGACACTTGGAGTGACGGATGGATGGATGGATGTTGAGATGGTAGAGAGGTAGATGGGTAGATAGAGGGAACGGCAAAGGCATGCAAGAATCTTGAGAAGCTTCACATGAAAATGGCGGCGAGAGGCGTGAGCTTCACACCGAAGGTGAAGGGGAGGGGAATATGTTCTCTGTGTGACAAGAATGGCTTTGTCTTTTGAGCTATTTATGCCTTGTGGGAGAAGGGTGTCCGGTGCATCGGGCGGGCTCTGCTTTGGGTGTCTCTGTGTTCTATCTTCTCCTCCTCCTCTCTCTGGTCCTCTTCATCTCTCTCTCCATTGCTTCTCTTTTTGCTTTATCTTTCGGAGCAGAGAAACTAACTGTTAAAGGCTTGTAGTGGGCGAGGAAGCAGCCGTGGCAAGTGATGGGGAGTTTCCAGCTTTGGCGTTTTTTATCAACAAATTGTTCCATTGGCTTTGGGGAGTATTTAGAAAGGCTTCGGGCAATTATGGCATGGCGCCCGACAGAGAAAGGGAAATGCACTCTGGTCTCCGTCCGACTACAGGGCCCGTGATTGAATTTGGGCAATGATGAAAGAGAGCAATCAAACTACTCCAGTGTGTTCGATATGTGTATGTGTGCCATCCGATAGGTTCCGGGCTACAAGGAGGAAAGAAGGTTTTGGCCAAGTCATATTTTTTGGGTTCTTCCATGATACTCAGCTTACATCGTATGCCATGTGGTTTTTGGTAAGCAACTCTTAACTAATTGCCGAAACTTAACCCCCAAAACCCACTCTTAAAGTTTAACGCCTACAAATTATGAGGGTGAAATCTAAACCATCCTGATAATTGTAACTTCAATAATTTCTACAGAAATGGCAAATGGCTCCACCATTTTTCGATAAAGAATGCTTTATTGCTTAAAAGGTTTAAGCATTACACCCGGCCTCTGTGTAACTGAGATGCACACAGCCAAACAAGTCCAAGATCCAAAACGGAATACAAGTAGTCATGGAGAGACTGCATAACGCCTAAGACGTGGGAGGGCCAATCCGAAGATCATGCTGCCATACATGTCGGGTAAAAGTATCCCTGAAAGTGCTAGTTATCTACTAGAGGGGGGTGAATATGCGAATTTTATGAAAGCCTTCAAAACACGAGGTCTTTGAAGACAGACAGTAGAAATGAACCTATTAATATGCAGCGGAAGGTAGACTACACTACACTAGACAAGCCATAGTCAAGTAATCAATGAAGTAAAAGTACGAAGACTATCAACAGCTAGGTAGTATGGATCGGGATGAAAGACAGTATGAAGCCAATAGTAAATAGTCTTCACTCAGTTAAGTCAATCAGATCAGAGAAGCAGGCAATGACTTCACAAAGACAAACTATAAAGTAAAGGGAAGTGAAAGATAGAACTAGTTGCTTGGTGAAGACAATGATTTGGTAGACCAGTTCCAGTTGCTGCGACAACTGTACGTCTGGTTAGGGAGGCTGCGATTTAACTCAGAAGACCACGTCTTCACCTTAGTCCCCTTGAGCTAAGGACACCCAGTCCTCGCCCAATCACTCTGGTAAGTCTTCAAGCTAGACTTCCAAACCTTCACAGACTTCGTTCACTAGCGATCCACAATGGCTCTTGGATGCTCAGAACGTGACGCCTAACCGGCTGGAGGATTCACAGTCCTCAAGTGTAACAAGTCTTCAGGTCACGCGGACAGAAAGACTTCAGTGATGCCTAACACTCTTTGGCTCTAGGTGTTTTGGGCTTTGGCCTCGCAAGGATTTCTCTCTCAAATGCTTCGGAGGTGGGTTGCTCTCAAACGACAAAAGCCGTGCACTGACTCTGAGCAGCCGCCAATTTATGGTGTAGGGGGTGGGCTATTTATAGCCAGGAGGCAACCTGACCTGATTTGTCCGGAATGACCCTGGGTCACTAAGGAACCAACACGTGTCCAATGGTCGGATTTCAAACACACGCTGCAGCTTGATTTGGGCTACAAGTAAAGCTGTCTCATCCAACTCTGGATAAGATTTGCTCTCATTGTCTACGTTCGAAGACATAGGATTTTGGTTGAGCATCACATCAGTCACTCTGACTTTGTTCACTTGGACCCCACTTAACAGTACGACGGTTCCTATGACTCAACAAAGAAGAAAAGGAAACTACGAAACAACTATGTCTTCGCACTCCACTTCTCCGGGTTTCAGGTGAAGGAATTAGCATTGAAAACGGACTTAATGTTTGTCTCTGTATCTTCTGCTGACAAGGACGCAGAGAAGATATTCGACAGTTTCAATAGAATGCATATGATTTGGAGAGATAGAGTTTGAGATAGAAAACATAGAGAGGTTAGGGTCTGATCACATTCACTTAGTTCAAAAGATTCAACAAGAAGACATAGCTATAAGTGAATGCTGTAGAGGACAGAACACTAGTATATATATATATATGATCAACATAATGAAGATAATCATGAAGACATGTTGAGATTGAAGCCAAACCAAATGTGAAGACACAGCAAATGTAACACCATGGGTAAAACACTTCAAACAGACGAATTTTGTGGTGGCGTTACCCACCGTATAGGAAGTATTAGACCCAGACATGGCGCACAATTATCGTGGCGCTCCGAAGTCAAATTCCACATTAATGTATTCACACTTAGAATGTATGTCTTCATTGATTGAAGATATACTTTACTTCGTGTGTTGCACATCTAAGTCATCAATATGCATAAGTATTAGGATGTGTGCCTGATCACAGGACATTTGAGGATTCCAAGATATTTAGCTCACACCATAACTTGCAAAATCTCTTCTCATTCAAGGGCTTGGTGAAGATATCTGCCAATTGCTCTTCAGTGTTGACGTATATGATATCAATATCTTCCTTCACAACATGATCTCTGAGAAAGTGATGACGAATTTCAATGTGCTTTGTCTTCGAGTGCTGAACTGGGTTGTTGGCAATCTTGATGGCGCTTTCGTTGTCACAGTAGAGTGGCACTTGCTTCAGATGAATGCCATAGTCTTTGAGTGTTTGCTTCATCCACAGAAGCTGAGTGCAGCAAGATCCAGCAGCAATGTATTCAGATTCAGCAGTGGAGAGAGATACACAGTTCTGCTTCTTTGAAGACCAACATACAAGTGATCGTCCCAGAAAATGACATGTGCCTGATGTAGACTTGCGATCCACCTTGTCACCAGCATAATCAGCATCCGAGAATCCAACCAGATCAAACTCTGAGCCCTTTGGATACCATAATCCTAGAGTTGGGGTGTAAGGCAAATATCAAAGAATTCGCTTCACAGCTAAGTGATGCGATTCCTTTGGTGCCGCTTGGAATCGAGCACACATGCAAACACTAAGCATAATATCTGGCCTAGATGCACATAGATAAAGTAAAGAACCAATCATGGAGCGATATACCTTTTGATCGAACTCTTTACCATTGTCGTCGGGACCCAGATGATGTTTGGCTGGCATTGGTGTCGTGAAGCCTTTGCAGTCTTGCATACCAAACTTCTTCAGGCAATCTTTGAGATACTTCTCTTGTGATATAAAGATGTCGTTGCGTTGCTGACGTATTTGAAGACCAAGGAAGAACTTCAGCTCACCCATCATGGACATCTGATATTGCTCTTGCATCATATATCCAAACTCTTCACTGTATTTCTGATTGGTGCAGCCGAAGATAATGTCATCCACATATATTTGGCAAACAAACAGTTCACCATCATATGTCTTCATGAAGAGAGTGGGGTCGAGGGAACCAGATTTGAAGCCTTTGCTCTTCAGGAAGTCTTTGAGTGTGTCATACCAAGCCTGAGGGGCTTGTTTGAGGCCATACAGTGCCTTGTTGAGCTTGCATACCATGTCAGGATGTTTTGGATCTTCAAAGCTAGGTGGTTGTGCGGCATACACTTCTTCTTCAATCTTGCCATTGAGAAAAGCGCTCTTCACATCCATTTGATATAGAAGTATGTTATGATGATTTGCATAGGCCAGCAGTATGCGTATGGCTTCAAGTCTAGCCACAGGAGCAAATGTTTCATCGAAGTCAATCCCTTCAACTTGAGTGTATCCTTGAGCAACGAGACGAGCTTTGTTTCTGACAACTTGACCATGCTCATCTTGCTTGTTGCGATATATCCATTTGGTGCCTATTATATTGTGCTTCCGAGGATCAGGACGCTTAACCAGTTCCCATACATTATTCAGCTCAAACTGTTGAAGCTCTTCTTGCATAGCTTGAATCCATTCAGGTTCCATGAAGGCTTCTTCAACTTTCTTGGGTTCTGTTATTGAGACGAATGCGAAGTGCCCACAGAAATTTGCTAGCTGAGTTGCCCTTAAATGAGTGAGTGGACCAGGTGCATTGATGCTATCGATTATTCTCTCAATCTGCACTTCATTTGCAACACAAGGATGTACAGGACGAAGATTTTGCTCTTGCTGATCATTGTCGTTGTTAGAGGGATTGTCTTCAGGTTGATCAGGTGCGGAGATGATAAGTTCTTCTTCAGGTTGAGCTTCAGAAGGTATGATTTCTCCAGTTCCCATAAGTTTGATTGATTCACTGGATGGAACTTCATTTAGCACATTTGGCAGTTGCTCTCGTTGTGAGCCGTTAGTTTCATCGAACCGCACATCCACTGTTTCAACCACTTTGTAATGAAAGAGATTGAAGACTCTGTAGGAGTGCGAATCCTTTCCATATCCTAGCATAAAACCCTCATGTGCTTTTGGTGCAAATTTTGAAGTGTGATATGGATCCTTGATCCAGCACTTGGCGCCAAATATTCTGAAGTAACTGACATTTGGCTTCTTGCCAGTAAGGAGCTCATAGGATGTCTTGTTCAGAAGCTTGTGAAGATAAACAAGGTTGATGATATGGCATGCAGTGTCAATGGCTTCAGGCCAGAATTTTCTTGGAGTCTTGTATTCATCAAGCATCGTTCGAGCCATCTCAATAAGTGTTCTGTTCTTGCGTTCGACGACGCTATTCTGCTGTGGCGTGTACGGAGCTGAGAATTCATGTGTGATGCCCAAAGTATCAAGATATGTATCAAGGCCAGTGTTCTTGAATTATGTGCCATTGTCACTTCTGATGTGCTTTATCTTGGCGCCATAGTTGTTCATTGCTCGATTGGCGAAGCGTCTGAAGACATCCTGCACTTCAGTCTTGTAAAGGATTATATGCACCCAAGTATATCTTGAATAATCATCAACAATGACAAAGCCATAGAGACAAGCAGTAGTAGTAAGAGTTGAGTAATGAGTGGGACCGAAAAGATCCATGTGTAGCAGTTCGAAGGGTTGAGTTGTTGTCATGATTGTCTTCGAGGGATGCTTGGCCCTCGTCATCTTTCCTGCTTCACAGGCACCGCATAAGTGATCCTTCTTGAACTTGACGCCCTCGATGCCTATGACATGCTTCTTCCCTGCAAGGGTGTGGAGGTTCCTCATGCCAGCATGCCCTAGCCTTCGATGCCAGAGCCAGCATTCAGAAGCTTTTGCTAGAAGACATACTGCAAGTTGTGGTCCTGCTGAGAAATCTACAACATACAAATCATCTTTTCGATACCCTTCAAACACTAGAGACTTGTCAGATTCCATTAGTACAAGGCAACGATATTTTCCAAACATCACGATCATGCTTAAATCACAAAGCATTGAGACAGACATTAAGTTGAAACCAAGGGATTCAACAAGCATGACTTTATCCATGTGTTGATCCTTTGAGATTGCAACTCTACCTAGACCCAATACCTTGCTTTTACCAGTGTCAGCAAATGTGATGTGACTTTTGTCTGATGGACGTAAAGTTGAGTCCATGAGAAGGCTTCGCTTGCCAGTCATGTGATTTGTACACCCACTATCAATAATCCATTTTGAAGCAGCTGGTGTCGTACCCTACAGTGCAGTTAGGGGGATAGGCTTCATGAAGAGAATTGTGAAGCAAAAACATTTGACGAACCGGTGGATTATTAAAGCTTAAATCGAGATTAGGACAGATAGAGCAAGTTTCAAGTGATTCAGAAACAAAGTACATAGTAAGACTATTTGGGCATTTGATCTTGCGCTCTACAAGATGTTTAAGGTCCCCAGCAATAGTGTCAGACGATTTTGGTTTTCGGCTGGAGACCTTTCCCTGCAAAAGAGAGTTAAGCTTTCTTAGCCACCCACATCTTCAGGGGTGGCTTTGAAGCAATAAGTCTAAGTGCAGCATCTAAGAACTTTGGCTTTGGAGCCCTAGCAAAAAGTCTTGCAGGTGGACAATAGTATTCATAAAAATAAGCAAAATAGTTCTTGGTCTTATGAACATGGCGGTTTGATGAACCGCGCTCATATTCATAGGCCTGAGTATGGCTTCCCTGCAAAACATTTGCGTTAGTGTGACTCAGGTGAGTCCTCTGTCTGTATGAAGCCTTTGGACCGTATGAGGCCTGTGGTCTTGGGTTTGTCTTCTTCACCTATGGTGTCATGATGACATTCACAGGAAGATTCTCCAAACACCTTTTCGGCACCCAGATCTTCTTCATAGGCGGTCCATTCCTACAGTTAGTACCAATATACCTGGCAAACACTTCACCATTCTGATTCTTAAACAGTTTATAGTTTGCATCAAAGGATTCATCAATAACAATGGTGTTAGCACAAGTGAAGCCAGATAGAGTGGATGGATCTGCTGAAGGTTCCTTTGCAGCCACCCATGTGGTTTTGGGGTACTGCTCAGGTTTCCAGTAAGAGCCATCAGCATTTATTTTCCTTACGAACCCAACACCCTCTTTCCTAGGGTTTCGGTTCAGGATCTGCCTTTTGAGGACATCACATAGTGTCTGATGCCCTTTGAGACTTTTGTACATCCCTGTTTCAAGCAGTGTCTTCAACCTAGCATTCTCATCAGCAATAGCAGTGGTGTCCTCAGCAGAGGGGTTAGTTTCCACATCAACAGTTGAAGATATTGCAATAGTAGTAGCAGTAGAACATTCAGCAACAGAAGTAGCGTTATCACGCTCAATACATTTAAGACATGGTGGTTCAAATCCTTCCTGAGCTGAACTAATTTGTTCGGCGTGAAGTGACTCGTTTTCTTTTTGAAGATCTTCATGAGCCGCTCTCAATTTCTCAAGATCTTGCTTCCTTTGAAGATAATCATAGGAAAGCCTTTCATGAGTTGTTGAGAGCGTTTCATGACGACTTTCAAGTTCCTCATACTTAACGTGAAGATTTTTTATGTCTTCAATTAAGGACTGAGATCGAGTCATTTCAGCGTCTAACAGATCATCGCTTTTTTCTAACGTTTTTGAATGTGTTCCATGGTTTTTTGTTGTTCAGTTGCAATTTTAGCAAGTGTTTTGTAGCTGGGTTTGGAAACACGATCAGAGTTATCGTCACTAGATGTTTGATAGTGAGTAGTGCGTGTGTTTACCTTGGCACCACGTGCCATGAAGCAGTAGGAAGGAGCGGAGTAGTCCTTGTCATTTGCATCGGTGTCGGTGATGAAGTCATTTTCTTTAGTGTTGAAGATGGACTTGGCAACGTATGCTGTAGCCAGACTTGCAATGCCAGAATCGGACTCCTCCTCAGACTCCACCTCCGCCTCCTCAGAAGAGGACTCATCCTCAGAGTCCATTTCCTTGCCAACAAACGCACGTGCCTTGCCAGATGAGCTCTTCTTGTGTGATGAAGACTTGGAGGAAGACTTGGAAGAAGATTTTGAGTATTTCTTCTTCTTCTTGTCGTCAGAGTCATACTCCTTGCTCTTCTTCTTCTTCTTCTTCTTCTTGTTCTCATTGTCCCACTGTGGACACTCAGAGATGTAGTGGCCAGGTTTCTTGCACTTGTTACATGTTCTCTTCTTGTAGTCATGAGCAGAAACTTCATCATTCCTTGAGCTTGATCGTGAAGACTTTCTAAAGCCTTTCTTCTTGGTGAAATTTTGGAACTTCTTCACAAGCATAGCAAGCTCCCTTCCAATGTCTTCAGGATCATCAGAACTGCTGTCAGACTCTTCTTCAGATGAGGAGACAGCCTTTGCCTTCAAGGCACGAGTTCGTCCATAGTTGGGACCGTAGATGTCTCTTTTCTCAGAAAGCTGAAACTCGTGTGTGTTGAGCCTTTCAAGTATGTCAGACGGATCGAGTGTCTTGAAATCAGGACGTTCTTGAATTATCAGGGCTAGGGTGTCAAACGAACTGTCAAGTGATCTCAGGATTGTCTTGACGACTTCATGCTTGGTGATCTCAGTAGCGCCAAGGGCTTGAAGTTCATTTGTGATGTCAGTGAGTCGATCAAACGTGAGCTGGACATTCTCATTGTCATTTCTCTTGAAGCGGTTGAAGAGGTTGCGAAGGACACTGATTCTCTGATCTCTCTGGGTTGAGACGCCTTCGTTGACCTTGGATAGCCAGTCCCAGACTAGCTTAGATGTTTTCAAGGCACTCACGCGGCCATACTATCCTTTGGTCAGATAACCACAGATGATATTCTTGGCAGTAGAGTCCAGTTGAACGAACTTCTTGACCTCAGCGGCAGTGACACCTTCTCCAGCCTTGGGAACGCCGTTCTTGACGACATACCATAGGTCGACATCAATGGCTTCAAGATGCATGCGCATCTTATTCTTCCAGTAGGGATATTCAGTTCCATCGAAGACGGGGCACGCAGCGGAGACTTTAATTATCCCTGCAGTCGACATAGCTCAAACTCCAGGTGGTTAAACCGAATCACACAGAACAAGGGAGTACCAGGCTCTGATACCAATTGAAAGTGCTAGTGATCGACTAGAGGGGGGGTGAATAGGCGATTTTTATGAAAGTCTTCAAAACATGTGAGTTTCGAAGACAAACGATAGAAATAAACCTATTATCATGCAGCGGAAGGTAGACTACACTAGGCAAACCATAGTCATGTATTTAATGAAGTGAAAGCACAATGACAAATAGCAGGTAGGCAGTAAGGATCAGGTAGGAGGATGTTGAGAAGCCAATCAGTACACATAATCACTTAGTGAAGTCAAATGGTGATGCTATCGTACAATGACTTCACAAGAACCAACAGTAAGTAAGGGGAAGGGAAGGATGAAACCAGTGACTCGTTGAAGACAATGATTTGTTGGACCAGTTCCAACTGCTGTGACAGTTGTACGTCTGGTTAGGGCGGATAGGTATTTAAACCTGAGGACACTCAGTCCCGGACACTTAGTCCTAAGCACACAACTCAGAACACTTAGTCCTCTCTGTATTCCCCTTAAGCTAAGGTCACACAGACCTCGCCCAATCACTCTGGTAAGTCTTCAAGGTAAACTTCCAAACCTTCACAGACTTCATTCACCGGCGATCCACAATGACTCTTGGATGCTCAGAACGCGACGCCTAACCGGCTGGAGGATTCACAGTCCTCAAGTGTAATAAGTCTTCAGATCACACAGACAAGAAGACTTAAGTGATGCCTAACACTCTTTGGCTCTAGGTGGTTAGGGCTTTATCCTCTCAAGGAATTCTCTCTCAAAGGCTTCGAGGTGGGTTGCTCTCAAACGACAAAAGCCGTACTTTAACTCTGAGCAGCCAACCGTTTATGGTTGTAGGGGGTGGGCTATTTATAGCCACTAGGCAACCCGACCTGATTTGTCCGAAATGACCCTGGGTCACTAAGGAACTAACACGTGTTCCAACGGTCAGATTTCAAACACACACGACAACTTTACTTGGGCTACAAGCAAAGCTGACTTGTCCAACTCTGAACAAGATTCGCTCTCATAGTCTTCACTCGAAGACATAGGATTTTGGTTAAGCATCACTTCAGTCATTCTGACTGGTTTTCTTGGACCCCACTTAACAGTACGGTGGTTCCTATGACTCAACAAAGAAGAAAAAGAACTACGAAAGATCTAAGTCTTCGCGCTCCATAGTCTTCATGCGATGTCTTCTCTTGTCATAGTCTTCAAGGTGAATGTCTTCACTTACCACCTTTGACTTCAATGTCTTCATACATTTTTAGGGGTCATCTCTGGTAGGAAAACTGAATCAATGAGGGACTTCTACCTGTGTTATCCTGCAATTCTCACAAACACATTAGTCCCTCAACTAGGTTTGTCGTCAATACTCCAAAACCAACTAGGGGTGGCACTAGATGCACTTACACATCACCTGCCATTCACTCAAGGATCAAAGTCTTCAGATCCCTGTTGTAGCCTCGAATATGGAGAGTAGCATAGAATTACAGCAGAAGCTCTTCGTTTCAATGTTCCTTGTCGGTCACAAAGGGCAGAAGACCAACTTTCCTAAAGCTGTCAAGGGCCTCTTCAAGACACGGCATCCCAGCCATAGCATCACAATCCAGACGCTTGTGCGGAAAAATCCGGTCTTGGTTGTACAGGATGCAAGAGTAATAGCTTTGCTGTAGATGGCTCCAAAATATGTCAGAGGTGATCTTGGGCTTCGTGTATGGGTCCTTGGTGCTGTCAAAGAAAGTATTGTGCTCTCTCAAGCTGAGCATGCTGAATGAACCCTGGGTTGTGACGGCACTTGGAAGCCTTGGCAGACGCGGCTTTGGCTTCTGAACTTGAGGCCTCTGCTCCACATGATAATCGTACTGTGGCCCGGGAGCAGTGGGTGGAACCATAACTGGCCATCTAACAGTCACCAATTCGCCACGATTGAACGCACGTTCCATAGTATGTGGCCTTGGAGGAGGAACGATGCCATCAGAGGTGATTGGCGTCACAGCGGTGTCAGCATTCACATTGGCTTCCGGCTCCACATTATCTTCAGCCATGACGGAGTCAGTGGCTTCAGTGGCATTGTTGGTGGCAGCCTCAGTGTTTTCAACCTCCATCTGTTCAACGACAGGAGGGTGATATGTCCATTTTGCATCATGCTTTTATATCGATATTTATTGCATTATGGGCTGTTATTACACATTATGTCACAATACTTATGCCTATTCTCTCTTATTTTACAAGGTTTACATGAAGAGGGGGGAATGCCGGTAGCTGGAATTCTGGGCTAGAAAAGGAGCAAATATTAGAGACCTATTCTGCACAACTCCAAAAGTACTGAAACTTCACGGGAGCACGTTTCAGAATATATATAAAAATTGGGCGAAGGAAGTACCAGAGGGGGGCCACCCACCATCCACGAGGGTGGGGGCGCGCCCTACCCCCCTAGGCACGCCCCCTGCCTCGTGGGCCCCTGGCAGGCCTCCGGTGGCCATCTTCTGCCA